>NC_057811.1:85191657-85368817 GCF_018294505.1 Triticum aestivum
CGACACACCTCTCTCTTAGTAGTTGGCAGATATGATTTCATCATATCATTCAGTAGGATACCCCTGGCTGTTAGGCTGGACGGTAATACGAGGCACAGTTTTACCCTAGTTTGGATCGGACCCTTGCAGTTGAAGAAAGAGCCTACTCCTGGTACTGTATATTAGTGATAGGGGTGTGTACAAAGTACATGTGAATACCAGGCATTGTGCGTGTGTGTATACTATCGACGAACTAGCCCCCAAGCTTGTATAACATACTAAGGGCCTAGGTTACAAATCATATATAGTCGGCTTATCACCAGTGGGGATAGAGTCCTCCGCGACTCTGGTAGCTTCGTGTTGTACGCCGAGTCCTCCACATGGGTCTTCGTATAACACGTCTCGGTCCAACCTATATGTGGCGCAGGATGGAACCGACCCATGAGTCTTCATGTTGACCCACCACAACTACAAATGATGTGCCCACCACACCACACACGCAATCGGCCACTAAGAAAATAAGCATATACAATAGTACAACGGTATCTAGCTCACGATACGTCTCCATATTTTGTTGATGACACTGACAGACTTTGCATTTGATGCGTGCTCCGTATTTTGTTGACGACACTTACGGTCATTGTATTTGAAGCGAAAGCACGATATGGTCACTGGACTTCAGAATAAGCTCATCACGGTCACCACATACATTTTGTCGTGCTAACCAACATGTGGTTGGATGGTTAGAGGACAGTGGTTTCTCGAGCCCACCAAGGTTAAAGTCCCGGTGCTCGCATTTATCTTGTGTTAATTTCAGTATTTTCTGGCGATGTACGTTCAGTGGGAGGAGACGTTCCACTCGACTACGAGGCACCTATGGTTACTTCGTAAAGTCTCAAGATCATATATGCTGGCCCACTCTCTCGAAGGTGCTCATAGGGGTAGGGTTCGTGTGTGTGCGCTTATAGCGGTGAGTGCTTGCGCGTATATATGAGCCCTTGCGTCTGTACCGTGTTAAACAAATACATATCATGATTATACGGGCACTGGCTCACCCGTACAACTCCGTATTTTGTTGATGACACAATCAATTGACCAGTCATTTTAGGGTGATCATACGGTCACTGGCTCACCATACAGCTCCGTAATTTGTTGATAACACGATCAATTGACCAGTCAAACGGTCCACATTCAGCAGCGCACATTACCATAGGGCCCACCCGTCAGCGCGTATATGAAGGACAAAAATGGTAATAAATTAGTGGTCGGTGGGTATTCGAAGTCGTGAGACCTCTGGTTGGCAGTCACCGACGGTTGGGGGGCGTTCATTGGGCGGTGGGGTGGGGATCCCCGGAGAAAAAGCTCGGCGGGGGGGCTAGAGGGATGGCCGGTGCGGCGGTGGACCGGCGGTGGGGAGTGGTTTCGGGGAGGGCGGGCCGGCCGCGGGCGGCGGGGGCTGGCGGTTCGGCCGGTGGTGGCTGGCGGCTCAGGGGGGTGGAGTTTGATGATAAACTGGAGGCCCTTGATTTCGTATCCAACGGCTGGAAAATCTAATGACCAGAGATGAAAAAGTCAGTCGACTGACGTGTAGCCTCACCCCGCACGTACACATGCACGCACGCAAGACACGCACGCATGTAGGCGTGCAACACTGGCACGTACACACGCACGCATGCTGGCGTGCAACACTGACACGTACACATGCACTCACGAACACACGGACGTACGCACCCATGCATGCAACACTGAAACGTACCCTTGCACGCACGCAACACTCGCACGCCTGCATGCACACAGCACACGACGCAAGACACACGCTCAACCTATACGTGCATGCACCCTTTGTTAAGGACATGGATTGTTACGGGTATTAATCAATCTTATCTGTGATAAGCAGAACATTGATGTTTGCAGCGGTCTTTATGAATCACAACGTATCGAACGGGCTATCAACATAGTAGGCTTATCTACATGAAAAAGATGACGCCACACTCAATGAACAATCATCGGTTTATGAAATGCCCGCTTCTGACCGCCCTGGCCCACCAAAGGTTCCTCTGATGTGCGCTGCCTGCGTTGGGTCACTGACATGTAGGCCATGCACCCAAAGAGCCCACACGTTAGTGGAAGCACAGCGCGGTGTCCTAGGTCAGAGTCGAGGGCGCCACTCGCGGCACGCCCGGCTGAACACGCCTCCGTGCCGCATTCAAACGCCTCCATGAAACCCGCCCGTGTGGAAGCCGAGAAACCCACTCTGGACACACGTCCGTTCATGACCGGGACGGTGTTAAACGCAACGCCGGCCGAGCTCCTCCCGTCTGCCGTCTATTTAATCTCCTATTTAAACGAGGCCAAACGCCGGCCAAGAATCGCACACCTCCTCCGCTCCCCTATCTCCTCCACCATTTTGTCCACTCTTACAATGGCTTACGAAGAGTAGTTATTCCGCATCCAAGCCGGCTGGGTAGCCCGCCGGATACGAGCTATGCAGCTCGTTGATCCACCTCCCTTCCCTCGCCCGACGGAGCCAGTTGCCGCCCCAAGCCGGCGCGCGGTTCAGCAACTCGCCGCTCCAGGCCAGATTGACGAGGAGCGGCGCACGGGCGTCGTTGATGCCGTCCACGCCGCCGCCTCATAACGTGTCTCCCGTTTCTGTGGCCGAGACTCCCATGCCGGCGGCCGCGCCATGCAAGCAGCGACAGAAGCCGGGTGCGCGGAGAGCGACGAGTCGGTGGCCAGCGCCTCCGCGTCCGCCGCCATCATCGAGGAGAAGTAGAACACGGGAGGCCGCCGCCGCTTTGGTCCCATGAAGGCCACCGCGGAGGCGATGCCGGCGTACACAGCAGGTGTCTTGCCGGATCCTTTTGTTGCGAGGACCTTCGTCGACCCCGCATGGGCTCCACGGAAGAGGGGAATGTTAGGATGAACTCGAGCCGGTGCCGGCCATGGCGAAGTAGTGGCCGGTGATGAACTCGAACCGGTGCCGGCCACCATCATCTTCGGCACCAACCAATGATATCAGTTGGGCAGTGGGGAAGCAAGCCGTCCTTTGCGCTGAAGCATATACCTCCGAGGCTCCCAACAGTCTGGTGATCGTGCTGCCGGACATGAGGAACACAAATCGATCGGCGGGCGACCATTTAGGCAAGGTATTATATACTTGTGCTGTCTAGAACTAGCACCGCGTAGTTCATTTGAATGTAATGAAATCCGTCATGTTTGTATGAAAATCCGGTATTTTATATGATTTCCGTCATTGTTTACATGAAATATTAGTTTGTCTACGTGTTTGCGTGAATTTCGTCCGGTTGGTTGAGTTGCTGTCATAATGTGTGCGGCTACGGTTGGATGGCGTAATTTGCGGGTCGCCGGTCGGTCTGCGGGCGGCTCGGGCGGCGTTGTGGGACAAAAAAACACAGCTCATGCGAGCTCGTCTCCAACGTGCGCACTGGAGGATGCATGACAGCATGAGCACCCGAGCCATTCCTCGTTCATCGGTGGCAAAGGCACCGGTGGACAAAAGGGTCACCAATATTTTGGCTACCCCGGGCAAGATCCAAACAGCACCTCCCAATAGATTCAAATCCCTTGTTCGCTGTGGAATTTTGCCATGTGTTGTTTTCATGGACTAGCAAGATGCCCGTGCATTGCACGGAACATCAAGATGCATTTTTTACAAACTCCCGCATGCATGCAAGGGATAATTAATGTCCTCCTTTGCTAGTACCACGAGGCAAACACCATTAATATTGCATCGATTAGTGTTAGTGGCCTTGTATATCTGCAAATTGTAATTTTGATAGTGGCCCCTTGTATATAAAAATGGAGGGAGAAAGATGAGAGATAAGGTGAGGAGGAGTGGGGCGTGGTGGTGACTGGTGGTCGGACTGGGCGGAGGCATGGGGATGGACGGCACATTATGTCTAGGTTTGTATCTCTCTCACACACACCCACGTAGGTGGGGGATGTGCACGAAGAGAAGAGGTGCACGCACGACGCACGTACTCCCGTCTCTTTCCCAACCACACCCGCGCGGGTACACGGTGGAGCTCATTTCTGTACGAAAAAGGCAGCCCACGCGGTAATTTGGCACGTGTACTGGTTGTCCACTTGGTGGAGGGAGGATCGTCTACCACGGGTGAACAAACAAATTGTGACTTGACGCGTTATGTTAAATTAAAAAAGAGGCAAACCATGTGGGGCCTACCTTAGAGGCAAGGCTCTATACACTGGAGTACTTTTGATGTGTCCCGTCAACTCGCAGAACGAGGAGAGGCTTGCTTAGTACGCCGTCTCCCCCGCCCACGGGCGCGGTGGCTCGCAGGATGAGGTGAAGCTTGCTTACGAGTAGTAGTACTACTACTACTACTGTACGTCTTTACGCCCACTCCCTCGCCCACGCGCGCGGTGGCTCGCAGCACGAGGAGTAAATTTTGCTACTCCCTCCGTTTACTCCTCGTCCCTACTACGTACTTTGGTTAGTACTCCCTCCATTTACTTATACAAGGCCACTATAAAAAAATACATTTTGCATCTATACAAGGCCATAAATAGTAATCGAGACAAAAGTTACTACTCCCTCCTTTCCAGTTTATGGCTCAATTTCAAAATCTCTCCAACCAAGGTAGACGGTGAGTGGTTGAATTAATTTCGTAGTTTGCACAAGTAATTAGTACGCTCGTTTTTCTCAAGAAGTTATGTTTACCGAGGCATTAATTAGAACGAATGCATGAATGACCACTAAATTTACATGAACTTGTACATGCATTGGTTAGTTTCCTCTTGACACTGCTTGCGTCGGGTGATCTAACGCACCTCGAAATCCAACATGTAATGGTACTACTACTAGTATAGTAGAATTGAGACTTATCAAACAGAAAAACGAATGTTTTTTAGATGAGCCCTATAAGCCCTAGTGGGTACGTACTCCGTAAAAACAGATTTTACCAAAACTAAGTCGCTCCCTTTCATGAATTATGTAGTATACTCCTCCATCGACGCTCCCTTTCATGAATTCTGTACTTCCTGTCGCCGACATGTGGGACATATAGCAACCGGGTCGACGTGTCAAGCACCAAATAACAGTGCAGAACAGCAGGGGGGACGCACCCCACTCATACCGGCCCAGTAGTAGTAATGAGCAATGAGACGTCAAATCACAATGCCGCACCTTCCCAGACGGGCGAAGCAACCATTATTTCACACTTTCGGTTCACCATCATCTCAAACCACGTAGTATTGCTTCTGCCTCAAGAGGGACACGCGCATCGCCTTGGTACATCATGACACGTGGGACCGCATGACAGGCCATGCTCCCCCGCCGATTGCTCGGTAAAATCACCTCATTTTTACTATACTTCCTCCGTATCGGTTTACTACATGGCATGCACATCGTTCTAGGTTGAGAATTTAACTGGCTATATATGTGATGAACAGTACTCTAGCCTTTTAAAAAATGTATACTTTTGTACAGTAGTACTATCGATGGATTGCGCCATGGAGCAAAAATTGAAATTAAAAAAAAGGTGGTACATATAGAGAGCGCTCGTCGTCAAATTATGCATATAGTACTATTAAAAAAGCTAGTACGTGCTTAATTGGGGTGCTAAATTCTATTAAAGAAATACTAGTAGTATGTACATACTGAAGAGTTAAAGTAACGAGAAGAAACATAACATAGTTCTGCTGGGGGCTCAGCACAACACACCCCTCAAATTAAACTAAGCACACCTGAAATTAAACTATGCAACTAATCCGGTAGACACCGCATTAGAAGTTTAGAACCACCATGAGCAACGACACTGCCACCTTACTCGGAGTCCTCGTCCACGTCCTCGACTTCGTCCTTGTCCCTCTTCCTCTTGGCCGATACTTCTTTGCTTGAACCGCACACTTGGTTGTTGCTCTTCATCCGACCCTTGTAGATATTGAAACAAAGGTAGCCATCCATTGCAGTGTAGTGGATGTGGTCTATATCTAGTACATTCCGCTGCCATGCATGACGATGAAACGTGTAATGAGGTTTCTCCAGTTTACGGTATGAAGGATGAACCATGGCTCCTGCCAGGGTCAGCATTGAAGGCTGACGAGAGGGCACCAGCCGATTCTTCTGGAGGTCGAAGGGGTTGCCTACAACGAGGCCTATCCGACTCAAGACTTCTTTGTCGTTCTTAAAGTCTACAGTAACGAATTTCACTGTTTTGTCCTTGAGGAAGTTCTTAAAATCCTGGCACTCAACGTCGGCATGGCATATGTGGTAGACCAAGCAAACGTTATGTACGCAAACCTGGATCACGGCGGGCTTCTTCCTCTCTTCGTCCTTTAGATCCTTCTCTCATCCCAGGACTGTGGTGTACTCAACATCTAGCCCAGCGACCCACTCATCATCTGAGTTTTCGAACATGCGTCTGAAGCGAGAAAGGCATCCTTTCACCGTCGCGGAAGAACGGGTGTAGATGACGTCGAACTCATCGCCGGTGATGGTTCTAACCTTGTACTCACCGCCGATCGTGGAGATTTGGGACGCCATGGATTTGGGGGGAGGGTTAGGATTAGTGGAACTGCCGTAATGTGAATGGACGGGACGACTAGGAGCGAACCGCTGTAGTATTGAAGGACGTGCGGGGACGAGTAGGAGCGAACTGCCAGCATGCGAACGGCAGGGTAGTGGCTTTCCATTCTCCCATGATACGGGCTTCCGAGAGCCCTTGGATCTGAGATCGAACGGTTGCATGGCGTGATTCTAGACCTATGGGTGAATATCCTATCCTGGAGGGTTATTCTGCAAATTTTCAGCAACTTAGCATGTGACCGTTTGATCTCAGATCCAAGGGCTGCCAGCAGCCTGTATCATGGTCGCGCCCACCACGACCGTCGCGTCGCTCGCGCGGTCGCGCCCTTGGAGATTTAACACGGTGCATTAGGCTATCTGATGTTGGCATGTCATACATAGTCATCACTTAGTCACTCATACTACAACAAGGTTGGCTATAAGGTTGGCTATAAGTGTAATTTTTTTTACTCCTCTCTATCTCTTTCTTCGTACTCCCTCCGTCCCATAATATAAGAACATTTTTGACACTAGTGTAGTGCCAAAAACGTTCTTATATTATGGAACACAGGGAATACTAGTATTTATTGCATTTTCCAAGGAGTGACCTCTTCCAATGAAATGGTGCTTCATTTAATTAGCTATAGACTCAAAATTGTCTTTTCACCTAGGTACACGCGCTTAGCACCGTTTCTTCCTTGGGTCACCAAACTAGTCTCTCTCTTCTTGATTAACTTGCCACATCAGACTTTATGCCTATGTGGCAAGCTTAAGCACCTGCAGGAGCAAGTAAAAGTAAGTACAATAGTGCGCTTTATATGGCATTTTTGCATATGTGGAGGAAAGAGAGGCAAGGAAAAAGTGGAGAAGTGGGCTCTCATGCAAGAGCCAGCCTCTACTACATGGTGGAGCATTGGGAGAGGCACCTGTATGGAGGTGGTCAGGAATCAGGAGACTCACGCCGGTCGTAGCGCCGCAGTTAAAATGATAATGGCAAGTCAAATCACGGGGCCCCACCTGTCCAGCAGTAACTCGCTGTCAAATCACACAGCCCTATGTTTGCAGCAGCCTACTCCCTCGTCTTCTCGCGTCTCTGTCGAACCGACTAGGCGGAACTTCCCCGCCTACCGCGCAGGAAAAGCCCCGCCCTTGACTTTTAAATACAACTACATCCGCTTAAGAATCCAATGGTATACTTTTTGTTACATAGTAACTCATATTTAGTTAGTCAAATGGATGACCTAGAACTATGTGCAGGCCCTATAAACCGAGACGCCTAAAAATAAAAAAACCGAGACGGAGAGGGTAGTTCAACACGTATCTTTTTAGATAAATATAGTCAGGATTCACCAAGGAGCAAAACCAAGTGGTAGGCTGCTCCTGTCGTGTTGGCGTAGCAACTCAAGCAGGGTCAGTCCGCACACGAAATGGCGACACACTTAACAGGACCCCTTTGGCCGACATGTGCCTCATCCACCGTCTTGTTCCACGTGCGATGCACCAAATTACAGTTCGGAGCAGCGGTTGGAATTGGAGGCACCCCAGTCATAGCGCCGCAGTAGTAGAAAATGAGCGATGAGGGGTCAAATCACAAAGCCCCACCTTTCCTGCATTAAGCTGGACGGACGAAGCAACCATCATTTCACTCTAGGGCGCAAGAGCATAAATAAAAGAGAAAACAATGATGCATGCGGCAGCTACCTAGGGCACCCTAGGGTAGGGGTCTCCACTACTGATCCTTTTTTTTGAAAGCGCCTCCACTACAAATCGGCTTCTCCCTCGTCCTCTTGAGGAAAACCGATGATGAGTGCGGCGGTAGGGTTTGTAGGAGTAATGCGGCGTGCGGGGCCACGTCGTAGTAAACGGGTTCGAGTCGACGCCTTAAATATGTGTGGGCCGCTTGGTTTTACGGGAACGAGGCATCATTTTGGGTTCGGGGACCAGTGGAGATATAGTACGTACAAAAAATTGTGGACGTAGCTTCGACCGAAAGGCAATGATGCATGGGCCCTGCATTTTGATATACCCGGGGCTGCGTGAAATTTGCTACTCTACTCAAAACTAGTAAGGTACACATGTATTGAACGCATGAGATTTTGAAACCAAATTACGAATAAATACACACTATAGCATGTAAAGCTTTGAGTCATATATGCATGATGTAGATGTTCGTTTAGTTCTTATAGTTCATCTCATTCAAAATCAATTAGTTTTATAAAAATGTTAAGATTCATGGGGTTGTGCATTGTAAATCATAAAGTAAAAAACAAATAATGGCAATTCATTTAGAAAAAATAATCAATTATGATACAGAAGATTCTAGAACAAAGGAGAAGTGCTTGTGTTTTGAGGTTTGTGCATTATGCTTAAGTTCAACCATGGAGTCTTCTAAATTGTACATGTGGCAGATCTGGTGGAATGTTGATGATATCCAACGGCCAGTAGTGCTCGGATTTGCCTATCTCTGCACTATCGGGTTAGCTTCATCCAGCGACCATCTTTCAAAGTTATTGGCACACTATATAGTTCGTGTGCCATAGTTGCATGTTTTGGAAAAAAGCTACTAGTGGGTTGTACTATCTATTTAGGAATAGAAGATGTATACATGGAAGTTGTAGGGAAAGAGATGACATGGAGCATCTCAATTCCTATGAGTAGGGATTGGAAAAGAGATGTCATTTGGTTCACATCATAGGAACTTTTCTATTGAATCTAGAGATGACATGTATCTCAATTCCTATGAGGAGGGATTAGAAAAGAGATGTAATTTGGTTCATATCATAGGAACTTTTCTATTGAATATACGCTAATGTTTATTTTCCTTTGAAATTAAGGGAGTATAGGAATCCATTCATATGAACCAAGTGGCTCTAAAGCTATAGAAATGATATCATGTTTATTTCCTTTGAAATGTGGAGTATATGAATCTATTCCTATGAACCAATTGGCTCTAAAGGAAAAAATCTTATAAAAATCATATCATATAGAGTTCCTATGATATTCCTCGACATTAAAGGATGCTTGAAATTGATGCGGGTGATACGATGGTCTTTCTTTGTAGACTCCTCACCCATCTTTATAGTTACCTCTCGAAGATGAATGAAATGATATATACATGGTATTCTACATGTGCAATTTGGTACACGAAAACTCGGTAAAAGTTTGTGAGGTTCGAATTTTCAATAAAGCTATATGCACTGCATTTCGGAACGGAGGGAGCATACGGCAGTTGCTAACACTGACGTGGAAGATTTGTGTGTAGGAGGAGTGGTTGTTCTGTTAAATGACATGGCAAAACTGACACTATCGAATGCCGATCTAACGGTTCTTACGGCGTTCGTCAGGAAAAGGCTTGTGGCGAACGTTTGTCGGATAATGATTTACGGACACATGCATTGCATTGATACGTGCCCCCCTCTCTCTCACGCACACGCACCCTCACGAGTCACAACTCTCCCGAGTCCTCTCGCAGACTCGCACGTCGCACCCACCGTCTATCTGCAGGTAGACGTCACGCGCATATGTGCTCTTCACACCCTACCCTCAGAACTTCTAAAAAACAAAAGACGGTGCGCACATTTATTTTAGCTCACACGTCACACACTTATACTATTACTCTTGCGGCGAACGTTCTTTGGGCATAGTATATTGTACTCTCACGAAGAGAAGCGGTGCACGCACGCACTAGTTCTCTCACACCCACTCGCGGGTACACGTAGGAGCGCATTTTTTTAAGCTGGTACAACAAAATCACTCCACTATATATAAAAGCAGGAGCCTTAGCGCTTGCTTTACTAGGGTTCCTCTCGTTCACTCTCTCATGCTCTCCAGATCTAAGCAACACATAGGCGGCCACACTCTCTCTCAGCTCACGGCTGGTCACAAATCCGGCCGGACAACCTCGACCGGGGCAGGGGTGTAGGTGCATCGTTCACGCTGTCGTCAGCGGCGAGGGAGGAGACGAACGGTTGCCCGCGCGTCCCGATCAGCGGCCGTGCCGTTCTCTCTGAGAGAGCGCCGGCTCGGGAGGGCCTCCGACCCCTTCTTCCTCCTTGCGGTATTGTGGCCAAGATGCGGCCTCCCGACGCTGTCTTTGCCACATGCCGACGACCCTCAGGTATATATTCCTTCGAAACCTGCCTTGCTCTACTGCCCCAGCTCCCTTCGTGTGGATCCTTTTCTACTTCCGTCCGCTGTTCCAAAGCCACCTAGACTTCTACTATTATTAGAAGTAAAGCTAGTTCATACAGTCGACTCAAAGCGTTGGTTCAAACAGGGAAGAAAGTGGGAAAGCTGTAGCATGAATCTAGGACTTGGTTCTAAGAGGAAACGGGGGAAAGTAGTAATATATGTCACTGTTTAAATAACCGTATTTCGTATTTGCGCAAACAGGGATGTCTGTCTCCGTATCGTTTCTATCCGCGCAATCAAAAGCACACACCTCAGTTTTAGTACAACTGCGCAAAATGAGATGGCTATCCCTCATTGCCGTCGTCTAACCTCCCGTCTTCAAGGTATCCCTACATTGGTACTAGTAACTAAGGTAGAATGACCAACGCAATCTAAAAGAAGCTGATTCGTACGTTTTACTTCCTGATTGCAGTGCAGGGACGAGCGAAAACAACTGCATCCTAGTCCTGAATGCACTTTCTACCAGTTCATCCTTGGACCGAGTACTAGCTGGCACGGCTGCACGGCGGTTTTTTGGACAGGTGCGCGGACAAGAGGCATTGTGGTCTGCTTATTTCTGCAAATAGTTGTGCTTAAATTTAGTGGAATGCACAAGCATTTCAGCTGGTCAGTACACTGCATGGTTCAGTTCAGCATTCCAGCTGAGACCACAATTATAATTGGTTATTCTGGAATGAGAGAACCTAACCCTGAATGGTGGCAACAAGAAAAAACCAGAGTGAACTCCAGGAAATTTAAGCCTGCCGGGAGGCCCTTTGCTCAGAGAAGCCTTGCTTGTTTTTTCCTGATTTGTAAACCTTCTCACAACTTTGTCTTTTGCTGTGAACTAGTATATGTTTGTTATGTTCTATGAATCATTGAGATGTATAAAATTGCTTAACTTATGCTTTTCAAGTTTTTTATGAAGACGAGTTTAATGTGAGTGTTCCACATGAGCGCTGGACTAGCGTGTGAACGTTTGGAATTTATTACATTGTGGCCTCAATTAACTGCATGAACCACTGTAACAAGATACATAGTTGATTATATGTCAGACAGCAGATTGTTGATTGTTAGCTGGTCGATAGCCTAGTGTTGAAGCGAGCTGAGCCAATGTGCCGTGTTTTGCACAACTGCTTACAAGTGGGGTAGCACCAACAGTGTTTACAAGTACTTATGTATACATCGGCGCACGGTTCTCGAATGAGTGCTCTATTTCATCAAAACACACACTGCTCGTATGATAAACCGTGACAACTTATGTCTTACCATGCCATATTCATGAAAAAACTAGTGAGGACGCATCTGTTTCGGCAACAATTACGATGGTTCTCACATGATTCACGGGCACACAAAAGTAGCAGCAGTTCCCATAGACGGATTCAAACAGAGTACTAGCCCAGAGGGGTCGATAACAGGCAAGGTTCGGATAATTAGACACAATCCAAACTACTATTGAACACTAGCTAGGGCAACTATTTCATGCCTCGATCTAATTTGGGCTGGACACAAGACGGGCCTTGCCATGAACATCATCGAGGACGCCCTGCAACAGCTCAATCCTGTGAACCTTCATGAAGACAACCTTGTGGCCTTGCCACTGATAAACTTGTTTGTGGGGGCATGCCATGTCATCTTCCTGTGTAAGCTTGACAAGAACAGTATGCCTTACAAACGAAGGAGTAGCTTTGAACTTCTTGTGCTTCAGTACACCCTGGACAACACGCCTGACAACAGTGAGGCTAGAATACAACTCTTCATTGGTATAACCGCAAATGGCTTCCAGGATCCAACAGCCTAAGAACTCTGTTTTCCCAGTGCGTATATGCAGGTCGTCCGCCTCATAGCGAGTGACATGTACAACCACACAATCCTTGTCTACATCAGGGCTCTAATTGAAACAGAAACAAATTCTGAATTACTTTTCAGTATAAGAAACACAAGTTATTTAAACCACTATGTATAGCATGGCATCGAAGCTAATAAAATTTTGCATTATTAATCACCACATACTTCCTTTTCTAAAAAAATCACCACATACTTGGATGAAAAACCACAATCGAGATCGGCAAAGAAGGAAATCACCTTGGGCAGCTCAGCGGGGGGGACACATCCTCGAAGGGGGAAAACTGCTCCTGCAGTGCCACGGGGGCTGTAACCTCAAACGGGGCGTTGACCATCTCAGTAGTGGCCGTGAGCGTATCTGGGGTCAGCTCGGTGGTTGCTTCCATCTTCTTGGAGCTCTCTGTCTCGTGGGGATCAGCCTCCCGTGTCTGCTCCAATATCGGCAGATCTTTGCCTGGTTCTCCTTGGTCCATCATGAAACTGACGAATACTAGGAGACCACTGAAAGGAAAACACAATCGCAATGACAATGAAACAAAAAAGAGAGTGAGGATCGGTTACTGCTTTGCAAAAGTTCTTTTTTTCTCTGAACGAAAATATACCAACATCACGGATCCGCTTACCTTCCCTTCGTTCGGAGAGAAGAACAGTGGCAGATGCGAGTGTTGCCTTTCTTGAAGACGGTGAGGGAGAAGGATAGTCCGAGGGAGAAGGGGATTCAGCGAAGAGTGAAATGATGGTTGCTTCGTCCGTCAAACTTAGACTGCGGGGAGGTGGGGTTTTGTGATACGACGGCTCGTTACTGCCGCGCTACGACCGGGGTGACTCTCCGCCTGCATACTGCCTTCTAATTTGGTGGATGGCATTTGGGCCCACGCGCTGCATGGCCCGCATGTCGGTGAACAAAAGTATAACGGCATTCAGTAGAGGGAGACGTTCAATGACCTAGGAGGAGCCAGAAGCGGTAGAGTGTCTCCAGTGTACTAGTAGTAATTGTTTTTCTGGGTAGCTGTAGAGTGTCTCCACTGTACTAGTAGTAATTGTTTCTCTGGGCCCAAGACAAAACAGCCCATCCACACTAGTAAATAGTAAAATCAATTCAAAATCCCATCCACACTGGGTGTTCTTCTTCCTCCTCGCTCCCACCCACCTCACGTCAGCTCGCTCCACTCGTACCCCCAAATTCCTCACCTCACTCCTACAGAAAACCCCAGCTCCCCTTCTTCCTCACTCATACAGAAAACCCCCAGCTCCCCTTCTTCTTCGCTCGCACTAGAACTAGGCTCGTCATTCGTTACTCTGCTCAAATCTGTGAGCGCGACGCGACGCCCTCGAGGAAAATGGAGTCGGCTGACCCCAGCGCCAAGAAGATGAGGCTCCCGCCAGCGGCGACGCCTGTTGTAGATCCCGCACCCGGCAACGCGGGGAGAAGCGGCGACCCCGCCCCCACCGGATCCCAGGAACCCATAGAATCTCGGGTGGACCGCATCAGCGATCTCCCCCGACGCCGTCCTTGGGGAGATCATCTCGCTTCTCCCCACCAAGGATTGCTGCCGCACCCAAGTCCTCTCAATTTGGTGGCGCCCTCTATGGTGTGCCGTGCCCCTTAATCTCGACTGTCGTCAGCTATCTCTCTTCAATGATTTTGAAATCCCCAGAGCCATCATCTCCTCCCACCAGGGCTCCGTTCAAAGCCTCTGCATCCCGTCAAGCTACCTGAGCAAGCATACCATGCCCTGCACGGTGGACGCCTGGCTGAAATCCCCTGAATTCACAGAACTACAGCTGCTTGAGTTCTACTATTCCCCTAGAAATCACATACCACATACCGAACGCCATGAACTTGTGCCCTCAGCACCGATGTGCATCTCGCGGTTTTCGTCCTCTCTCCACACCGCCACCTTTGTGCTGTGCTACCTACCAGACAATCTGGTACTAAACCTTCGACTTCCATTTCTCAAGAAACTTTCACTTGTGCGGGTTCGTATATCGGAGGCCTCATTGCACAGCATCATCCACTCCAGTTGCCCTGCGCTGGAGTGCTTGGTGCTTGTTTTCACAGTTAGAATCAGTTGTCTCCAAATAAAGTCGCCTAACCTTGTAAGAATTGGAATTTCTTTTGATGGAAGGAAGCTCGTCATCCAAGATGCCCCTTCACTTCAAAGGTTGATCCTTGATTCTAGTTATTCACTGTTGCAAATAACCGTCCTCTCTGCGCCTAAACTGGAGACCTTGGGTGTAATACATGATCTCTGTGCTCATTTCAATATGGTGTTTGGCTCCACAGTTCTTCAGGTACTTTATATTATCATCTACACTTGTAACCATAAGCTGCATTTTAAATTTCTGCGCATAATTTATATATCATCTTGGAGTACACATTTTGTACTAATATTATGTTCTATGCTCAATGAAAAGTTTCTCCATGGATGGCCTATCAATGGTGCTGGATTCTATCAAGATCTTATATATCCAATAGTTTTGATCTGAACAAGATTATTGGCTTGCTGCAATGCTTTCCATGTCTGGAGAAGTTGTATATAAAGGTGATAATTTCACGCACATTGGAAGCCCGCATATAGTGTACTAGAATTAACCGTTCAGCTGTTGCTCTTTCGACACTCTTCTTTTAGACCTTAACTGTTTTCAATCTTCATGTCTATTTAGGCAACAGGACGGGGTAAGAAAGTTATAACCAATCGGTGGATTCGTAAGCATCGGGATTTTCTCACTTCTCATGAGATTCGATTGAAGACAATAAAGCTAGAACGATATGTAGCCAACTGTGCAAACACAAGATTTGTCACATTCTTCCTGCTGAATGCGAGGTTACTATTGTCCATCAGGCTTAAGTTTATCAACAGCATGGTTTTGACGGATGGGTATGTCAAAGAGCAAAAAAAGGAGTTTCAGGTGGGGCAAAAGAGCTTCTGAACATGTCGGGCTTCTATTTACAACATATTGTGGTCATAATCCAGTAAATTTTACGACCCAGGATGTTCATTCTATGGACCTGACCGATCCATTTGACTGTGACTGCCGAAAACAGTGCTGGAGTAAGATGTTGTTGCCCTTTTCAATCTGGTTTTTTTTGTAAACCTGATGAACAATTAACCCTCGTGCTTTTGTACAGTTTGTAAGCTGGAGTTAGATGTTCCTGCCCTTTTCAACTCGGCTGTGACTGTCATATTTTCTTTGAAACAAGGCAAATGGCTTGCCATTCGTTTAATTTAGAGTGAAATATTGTAACAAATCCCAACCAAGGGAAATAACATCACTCTCGCCGGCTGCTTGAGCTCACTGTGCATTACAGAAGCCAAGTGATTAGCCCCCACCAGCACCCACAAACTTATTTCGAACTAGCACATCAAATGGGCTGTAAATTTTCATAGGAAAGGCTGCATGACCATGACAGATTTGGATTCTGACATTTGGGACCCTTGAGGAAATAGCCTATCCAAGGTGGTGTCGACTTACTAGGCAGTCAACAAACGATTCTGCCTACCAGTCGTTGCATTGACATCCAACATCTGTCGTGTATCTTCTATCTCTCGTCTTCTTCTTCCTCCAGCCGCCCAAACCAAACCACCCCGTCGGCTCCGCCTGCTCCCGCCTCCCATGGCTGGCTACGCCTCCGCCGCCCTACCGTACGTACCCTCCAATTTGGCCAGTCCCTCCCTCTATTCCCCCACACGTCCTATTATTCTCCGGCGACGTCAGCCCCAACACGCACCCGCGCCCGAACCAGTCAACCCTCGTACTCCCCTCCGCCTGCGACTGGACCGGCGCATCTTCAACGGCTCCTGTTCATTTCGTCCGAGGCCTCGTCGTCGTCCTCCGCCTTGTGGCCTTGGTTCGCTCGCCATGCGCGGTGCGCCGCCCTCTTGCGTTGTCAACGTCGTCAACAACTGAGAGGAACAAGGAGATGACTATACGTGGAGAGGATGACAGTAGGGACCCACCAGCGTCATGGCAGTACGCAAACAAGTGCCTCTATAGTACAAGCCCAAAAATATGGTTCCTCCTAATGGTTGGACATCTGGGGCTCACGCCATTGTCAACGTAGTCAATAAACAAGAGAATTACACTACGAGCGGCTGACACCAGGGACCCAACAAGTCGCGCAGTTTTTTTTTAGGAACAAGCAGTTGTTATTTATACTAGTTTTAGCGACGGATCAGGGTAACAACGGGGTTGTGCGGGGGCTGTGGCCTGTCTAGCCAGGGTTTTATTTATGTTTACCACATCATGAGCCCAGTTGTGTTTTTTCTTGCTGAAAATGGCTAGCCCAGTTCTATTTTTTTTAAGAAATACCCAAACAAGGCCTACTTGCTTTATCGGCCCTGCTGGGCTGCAAATCTTTCAAGACGAGGAGAGTTTCATTCGGTTTGCCCAGAAATGGGCTGTACATTTTTAAAACACATCAAACCGGGAATTAGTTTCAATTTTTTTTCATTACAATATCTTAAATTCCATTGATTTTTATGCGTGGACAATTATTTGGATTTTATATTTATATAAATTATTTTTCAAAATAGTTTGAATGTGAATCAATATTTCTGGATTAAAAACAGTTGACCGCACCGAAATATGCAAAATTTCGTATACTTTTTAACCGTGGCCACAATATGGGGTGTAATGCTAGCAAAAAGAAGATGGGCTCCAAAAAAAACTCTTAAGAATTAGCAAATGGGCTGTACATTATTAGAAATAATGGCAGATGGGTTGTATGTTGTTTTCCACATATTTGATGCTGACTTGTGCGCCTACTACAGGTTGACGCGTATGCTTTCATAAAAAAAGGTTGACGCACACGGAATGCCCTGTCAACTTAGTCAACACACGAGAGCAGTGACTGTTGGATGTCCATCCAACGGCTGTCGTGCTTCTTCAATCTCTGCTCTTCATGCTCCAGCCGCTCAAACAAGCGCCGGCGGGACTGCCTGCTCCCTCCTCCCGCGGCCGGCTATGCTACCGCGCAGGCCTCATGGCCCCACCGTACTCCCATCGCTGGCCTAGCCATCCCTCTACTCACCCACACATGCTGTTATTCTCTGGCGACGCCAGACGAACCAGTAAACCCTCATACTCCTCCGCGTGGGAAACAACTACCGAGTATTCCCTGGCTCCGTGTCGTTCCCTTCCTAGGCCTCGCCGTCGTCCACTGCCCTGGTGCTCTCGGCACGGCCTGGTCAACGTGGTCAATGAACGACATCCATCGGAAGTGGACTGTACGTGGAGAGGCTGACAGCTGGGTCCATGGCCGCACGCAAGGAAATGCCTCCTTATTACGCGCAAAATAATGATTCCTCCACCTGACAGCTAGGACCACAGGAAGGGCCTCTGTATTTCGTGAAGAAAACGTTCCCCCCGCTGACAGGTCGGACCCACCAGCTATATCTTCGCACGCAAGGAAGTGCCTCCTTATTACGCCAAAAAAATGAATACCCCCTGCTAGCTGGGACCCACCATATTGTTGGGCTGACTTGTGGGCCTACTAAGTTGACGGGGACGGAGGGCTTTGTTACTTAGTTAATACTCCAGTGACCGTATGATGTCCATCCAATGGCCATAGTGCTTCTTCAACCTTTGGTCTTCTTGCTCCAGCCGCCCAAAGCAGCGCCGGTCGTGCCGCCTGCTCCTGCCTCTCGTGGCCGGCTGTGCTACCGCGGAGGCCTCACCGCCCCCATACTACTCCCACCACTGGCCAGGCCATCCCTCCACTCACCCACACCCCCTGTTATTCTGCGGCGACGGCAGCCTCACACCGCAGCCGAACCAGTGAACGCTCGTACTCCTCTCCACGTGGGCATCCACTGCCGCGTCTTTCCCGGCTCCGCGTCGTCCCCTTTCTAGGCCTCGCCATCGTCCACCGCCGTGGTGCTCTCGGCACGACGTGGTCAATGTGGTCAACGACTGACTTCCATCGGAAGAGTACTGTACGTGGAGAGGCTGACAGCTGGGTCCACGGCAGCCGTAGGGAAGTGCCTCCTTATTACGCGGAAAATAATTATTCCTCCACCCGACAGCGGGGACCCACCGGACAGGCCACCAGTATTTTGCGAAAAAAATCGTTTCCCCCAGACTGCTGGGACCCACCAGATGGGCCACCGTATTTCGCGAAAAAAAATGTTCCCCCCGCTATCAGCTCGGACCCAATGGAAGTGCCTCCTTATTACGCACAAAAAATGAATACTCCCCTGGCTAGCTGGAACCCACCTTGGTGGGAGGCTAACTTGTGGGCCTACTAAGTTGACGGGGACAAAGGGCTTTGTCAACTTAGTCAATATGAACGATTTTAGCTCCAGTGACCGTATGATGTCCATCCAACGGCCGTAGTGCTTCTTCAACCTCTGGTCTTCTTGCTCCAGCCGCCCAAAGCAGCGCCGGTCGTGCCGCATGCTCCTGCCTCCCGTGGCCGGCTGTGCTGCCGCAGAGGCCTCACCGCCCCCTACTATTCCCACCGTTGGCCAGGCCCTGCGGCGACGGCAGCCTCACATCGCAGCCGAACCAATGAACCCTCGTACTCCTCTCCGCGCGGGCTTCCACTGTCGCGTCTTCCCCGGCTCCACGTAGTCCCCTTCCTAGGCCTCGCCGTCGTCCACCGCCGTGGTGCTCTCCGCGCGGCGTGGTCAACATGGTCAAGGAACGACTTCCATCGGAAGAGTACTGTACGTGGAGAGGCTGACAGCTGGGTCCACGGCCGTAGCCCAATTTTTTTGTGATTTGCCAAGTATGTCACTTTGTCAGGCCTGTTGGGCTGCAAATCTTTCAAGACGAGGAGAGCTTTCATTCGGCTGGCCAAGAAAATGGCCCATCAGTAATGAGAAATGGGCTGTACATTTTTAAAACACATCAAACCGGCAATTAGTTTCAAATATCTTTTTTTTTATTTCAAGATTTTAAATTAAATTAATTTTCATGCGTGGAGAATTTGTTGGATTTTATATTGATATACATTTATTTTTAAAATCAGTTTGAATGTGAGTCGAAATTTCGGGATTAAAAACAGTTCGGACCGCACCGAAATATGCAAAATTTCATATAATTTTTTAACCGTGGCCACAATATGGGCTGTAATGCTAACAAAAAGAATATGGGCTCCAAAAAAAATCTTAAGAATTAGCAAATGGGCTGTAAATTATTAGAAATAATGGCAGATGGGTTGTATGCTGTTTTCCACAGATTTGAGGCTTTCCTAAAAAAAAGGTTGACGCACAAGCACTGACTGTTGGATGTCCATCCAACGGCCGTCGTGCTTCTTCAATCTCTGCTCTTCCTGCTCCAGTCGCTCAAACAAGCGCCGGCGGGACTGCCTGCTCCCTCCTCCCCGCGGCCGGCTGTGCTGCCGCGCAGGCCTCACCGCCCCACCGTACTCCCATCGCTGGCCTAGCCATACCTCTATTCACCCACACCTGCTGCTATTCTCTGGCGACGGCAGACGAACCAGTAAACCCTCATACAGTCGTACTCCCCTCCGCGTGGGAAACAACTGCCGAGTCTTCCCTGCCTCCGTGTCGTCCCCTTCCTAGGCCTCGCCGTCGTCCACCGCCGTGGTGCTCTCGGCGCAGCGTGGTCAATGTGGTCAACGACCGACTTCCATTGGAAGAGTACTGTGTGTGGAGACGCTGACAGCTGGGTCCACGGCCGCAGCAAGGAAGTGCCTCCTTATTACGCGCAAAATAATTATTCCTCCACCTGATAGCAGGGATCCACCGGACAGGCCACCGTATTTCGTGAAAAAAAACATTTCCCCCTGACTGCTGGGACCCACCAGCTACACCTTCGCACGCAAGGAAGTGCGTCCGGGCAAAAAAACAAAACGATTCGCCCCCCTGACTGCTGGGACCCACCAGCTACATCTTCGCACGCAAGGAAGTGCCTGACAGTCGGGACCCACCTGGTCGAAGCGTACGTAGCATTGTCATTCTGGTCACGAACGTGTACGTACATATATACTGGTGGATGTAGAGGCGCGCACGTGTCGTAGTAGAGGCGCGCACGTAGCATGTACACGTACGTACAGCGGCCAGGGTGCAAGAAAGAAAATACGGCCACGTATGTGTACATACGGGCGGGGTCTCGAACGCCTACTCGCGCATACGTACGGCGAGGGCTCGTTGACATGGCTGGGTCGGAACGGAGAAACAGCGTCGTCGTCGTGTTCATGGGGAGGCAACGGAATGCGTCATGTTCATGGGGAGGCAACGGAATGCGTCGTGTTCATCGGGAGGCAACAGAACGCGTGGGAGCCAACCGGCTGGGTCGGAACGGAATGCGTGGTCGTGTTCATCGGGAGGGCTTGGACGGAACAGGCGATGGAAACGAGGCCTGGCATACCGCAGAACGGAGGAAACGGCCTTGTGTTCGACCGGCCACGTTCAAAACGGGATCCTGTTCAACGGGAGGGGTCTGGCGTACCGCAAAACGGACGAAACGGACCTCCTACGGTCGAAACGCGGGTCCTGTTGATCGGGAGGGGTGTGGCGTACCGCGAAACGGATGAAACAGACCTCCTACGGTCGAAACGGGGGTCCTGTTGATCGGGAGGGGTGTGGCGTACCGCAAAACGGACGAAACGGACCTCCTACGGTCGAAACGGGGGTCCTGTTCATCGGGAGGGGTGTGGGTTACCGCAAAACGGGACTCCACGGGATACTGTTCATCTCCACCGTCGACCTCCTCCAGCCTCCACGGGCTACCGTCGACCTCCTCTAGCCTCCACGGGCTCCTGTTCATCCAGCCTCCACCGCGCGCTACTCCACCGGCTACTGTTCAACCACCCCCCCCCCACGGGCACCCCTCCACCGTCTACTGTTCATCCAGCCCTCCACACCACGGGATCCTGTTCAACCACCCCTCCACGGGCACCCCTCCACCGTCTACCGTTCATCCAGCCCTCCACACCACGGGGTCCTGTTCATCCAGAGGCAACGCCACCGCTCACTGTTCATCCAACCCCCCCCCCCCCCCCCGCAACGCTCACTGTTCATCCAATCGATCGGCTTCAGTTAGCAGCAGTAGCGAAGGAATCGCTCGATCGGGTTCAGTTAACAGCCATCGATCGATCGCTCCGGTTCAGTAACGCATAGCCTGCAGTGTAATCGCTCGGGTTCAGTTAGAGCCCAACGCCTCGCTCGGGTTCAGTTAGAGCCAACGCCTCTCACACACGCGCGTACGTGTACAAGAGAAACGCGCATCGCTCGGCCCCCGACCACCCACCGTAACCGGGAACTCCCCGAAATTTTCCTCCCCCTCGCTTCTACCATGGTTTTTTCCGTCATGGATGGCCCAAAGAATGTCATGCAGCTGCGTCTCCGGACCGCCCAGGACGAAAAGCCCATTTTCTGTCATGATTTTTTGTCATAGAAGTAGGAGCCCACCACATCTATGATGATACCGGGTTTTGTCACAATTATCGTCATAGAAGTGTCATTTGTATGACAGAAAATAATTCGTTCGGCCCAAAATGTCACGGATGTGTCTTTTTTTTGTAGTGATGGGTGTTAGAATCATTACTGTGTAATCCAGATTATTGACTCTAGTGCAAGTGGGAGACTGAAGGAAATATGCCCTAGAGGTAATAATAAAGTTATTATTTATTTCCTTGTATCATGATAAATGTTTATTATTCATGCTAGAATGGTATTAACCGGAAACATAATACGTGTGTGAATACATAGACAAACAGAGTGTCACTAGTATGCCTCTACTTGACTAGCTCGTTGATCAAAGATGGTTATGTTTCCTGGACATAAACATGAGTTGTCATTTGATTAATGGGATCACATCATTAGGAGAATGATGTGATTGACTTGACCCATTCCGTTAGCTTAGCACTCGATCATTTAGTATGTTGCTATTGCTTTCTTCATGACTTATACATGTTCCTATGACTATGAGATTATGCAACTCCCGTTTACCGGAGGAACACTTTGTGTGGAACCAAACGTCACAATGTAACTGGGTGATTATAAAGGTGCTCTACAGGCGTCTCCTAAGGTACTTGTTGGGTTGGCGTATTTCGAGATTAGGATTTGTCACTCCGATTGTCGGAGAGGTATCTCTGGGCCCTCTCGGTAATGCACATCACTTAAGCCTTGCAAGAATTGCAACTAATGAGTTAGTTGTGGGATGATGTATTACGGAACGAGTAAAGAGACTTGCCGGTAACGAGATTGAACTAGGTATTGAGATACCGACGATCGAATCTCGGGCAAGTAACATACCGATGACAAAGGGAACAACGTATGTTGTTATGCGGTCTGACCGATAAAGATCTTCGTAGAATATGTGGGAGCCAATATGAGCATCCAGGTTCCGCTATTGGTTATTGACCGGAGACGTGTCTCGGTCATGTCTACATAGTTCTCGACCTCGTAGGGTCCGCACGCTTAACGTTTCGCTGACAGTTATGTTATGAGTTTATATGTTTTGATGTACCGAAGGTTGTTCGGAGTCCCGGATGTGATCACGGACATGACGAGGAGTCTCGAAATGGTCGAGACATGATGATTGATATATTGGATGACTATATTCGGACACCGGAATGGTTCCGAGGGTTATCGGATATATACCGGAGTACCGGGGGGTTACCGGAACCCCCCCCCCCCCCGGAGGCTATTGGGCCTCATGGGCCCAATTGGTGGAAGAGGAGAGGAGGCCAAGGGGCAGCCGCGCGTCCCTCCCCCCCAAGTCCGAATTGGACAAGGAGGGGGGCGGCGCCCCCCCCCCTTTCCTTTCCCCCTCTCTCCTTCCCAATCCTCTCCTAGTCCAACAAGGAAGGGAGGGAGTCCTACTCCCGATGGGAGTAGGACTCCTCCTGGCGCGCCTCCTCCTGGCCAGCCATACCTCCCCCCTTGCTCCTTTATATATGGGGGCAGGGGGCCACCCTAGAGACACAATAATTGATCGCTTGATCTTTTAGCCGTGTGCGGTGCCCCCCTCCACCATAGTCCACCTCGATAATATTGTAGCGGTGCTTAGGCGAAGCCCTGGGTCGGTAGAACATCATCATCGTCACCACGCCGTCGTGCTGAGGAAACTCTCCCTCAACACTCGGCTGGATCGGAGTTCGAGGGACGTCATCGGGCTGAACGTGTGCTGAACTCGGAGGTTCCGTGCGTTCGGTACTTGATCGGTCGGATCGTGAAGACGTACGACTACATCAACCGCGTTGTGCTAACGCTTTGGCTTTCGGTCTACGAGGGTACGTGGACAACACTCTCCCCTCTTGTTGCTATGCATCACCATGATCTTGCGTGTGCGTAGGAATTTTTTTGAAATTACTACGTTCCCCAACAGGAATCCGCAAGGTGCAAGTTTAAAGAGCAATCATCAAAATTACGGAAACCTAACAAATCGCACAAAGTCTTTGGAATCATGGAAACACTAGCACCCAAATCACACAAAGCATAGCATTCATGATCTTTAATTTTAATTTTAATAGTAGGTTCCCATTCGTCATAAAATTTTCTAGGGATAGAAACTTCCAACTCAAGTTTTTCTTCATAAGATTGCATCAAAGCATCAACGATATGTTTAGTAAAGGCTTTATTTTAACTATAAGCATGAGGAGAATTTAGCACGGATTGCAACAAGGAAATACAATCTATCAAAGAGCAATTATCATAATTAAATTCCTTGAAATCCAAAATAGTGGGTTCATTAATATCTAATGTTTTGATCTCTTCAATCCCACTTTTATCAATTTTAGCATCAAGATCTAAAAACTCCGAATTTCTGGAACGCCTTCTAGGTAAAGGTGGATCATATTCAGTCCCATCATTATCAAGATTCATATTGCAAAACAAAGACTTAATAGGGGACACATCAATAACTTTTAGATCTTCATCTTTATTTTCATAGAAATTTGAAGAACATGCTTTCGCAAAGCAATCTTTCTTAGCACGCATCCTAGTGGTTCTTTCTTTGCACTCATCAATGGAAATTCTCATGGCTTTGAGAGACTCATTGATATCATGCTTAGGAGGAATAGATCTAAGTTTTAAAGAATCAACATCAAGAGAAATTCTATCAACATTCCTAGCCAATTCATCAACTTTAAGCAATTTTTCTTCAAGCAAAGCATTGAAATTCTTTTGCGAATTCATAAATTCCTTAACACTAGTCTCAAATTTAGAGGGCATCTTATTAAAAATTCCATACGAATTGTTGTAGGAATTACCTTAATTATTAGAGGAATTACTAGGGTATGGCCTAGGATTAAAGTTTCCTCTATACGCGTTGTTACCAAAATTATTCCTACCAACAACTCACATCCATAGATTCATTATTATTCTCAATCAAAGTAGACAAAGGCATATCATTAGGATCAGAAGAAACACTCTTAGTAGCAAATAATTTCATAAGTTCGTCCATCTTTCCACTCAAAACATTAATTTCTTCTATCGCATGCACTTTTTATTAGTAGATCTTTCAGTGTGCCATTGAGAATAATTAACCATAATATTATCTAGGAGTTTAGTAGCTTCTCCTAAAGTGATTTCCATTAAAGTGCCTCCCGCGGCCGAATCTAAAAGATTTCTAGAAGCAAAATTCAATCCGACATAAAAATTTTGTATAATCATCCACAAATTCAAACCATGCATAGGGCAATTACGTATCATTAATTTCATCCTCTCCCAAGCTTGTGCAACATGTTCATGATCAAGTTGCTTAAAATTCATAATATCGTTTCTAAGAGAGATGATCTTAGCGGGAGGAAAGTATTCAGAGATAAAAGCATCTTTGCACTTATTCCAAGAATCAATACTATTTTTAGGCAAAGATGAAAACCAAGCTTTAGCACGATCTCTAAGCGAAAAAGGAAATAGCTTCAATTTAACAATATCACTGTCCACATCTTTCTTGTTTTGCATATCACACGAATCAACGAAGCTATTTAGATGGGTAGCGGCATCTTCACTAGGAAGGCCGGCGAATTGGTCTTTCATGACAAGATTCAATAAAGCAGTATTGATTTCACAAGATTCAGTATCGGTAAGAGGAGCAATCGGAGTGCTAAGGAAATCATTGTTGTTGGTATTGGTAAAGTCACACAATTTGGTATTATCTTGAGCCATCATGACAAGCAAGCAATCCAACACACGAGCAAACAAGAAGCAAGCGAAAAAGAGGCGAACTGAAAAGAGAGAGGCCGAATAAAACGGCAAGGGTGAAGTGGGGGAGAGGAAAACGATAGGAAATGGCAAATAATGTAATGCGGGAGATAAGGGTTTGTGATGGGTACTTGGTATGTTGACTTTTGCGTAGACTCCCCAGGAACGACGCCAGAAATCCTTCTTCCTACCTCTTGAGCACTGCGTTGGCTTTCCCTTGAAGAGGAAAGGGTGATGCACCAAAGTAGCGTAAGTATTTCCCTCAGTTTTTGAGAACCAAGGTATCAATCCAGTAGGAGGCCACGCACGAGTCCCTCGTACCTACACAAACAAATAAATCCTCGCAACCAACGCGATAAAGGGGTTGTCAGTCCCTTCACGGTCACATACGAGAGTGAGATCTGATAGATATGATAAGATAATATTTTTGGTATTTTTATGATAAAGATGCAAAGTAAAGAATGTAAAATAAAGACGACGCTAGAAATAACTTGTTGTCGGGAGATTAATATGATGGAAAATAGACCCGGGGGCCATAGGTTTCACTAGTGGCTTCTCTCAAGAGCATAAGTATTACGGTGGGTGAACAAATTACTGTTGAGCAATTGACAGAATTGAGCATAGTTATGAGAATATCTAGGTATGATCATGTATATAGGCATCACGTCCGAGACAAGTAGACCGACTCCTGCCTGCATCTACTACTATTACTCCACACATCGACCGCTATCCAGCATGCATCTAGAGTATTAAGTTCATAAGAACAGAGTAACGCTTTAAGCAAGATGACATGATGTAGAGGGATAAACTCATGCAATATGATATAAACCCCATCTTGTTATCCTCGATGGCAACAATACAATACGTGCCTTGCTGCCCCTACTGTCACTGGGAAAGGACACCGCAAGATTGAACCCAAAGCTAAGCACTTCTCCCATTGCAAGAAAGATCAATCTAGTAGGCCAAACCAAACTGATAATTCGAAGAGACCTGCAAAGATAACCAATCATACATAAAATAATTCAGAGAAGATTCAAATATTGTTCATAGATAAACTTGATCATAAACCCACAATTCATCGGTCTCAACAAACACACCGCAAAAGAAGATTACATCGAATAGATCTCCACGAGAGAGGGGGAGAACATTGTATTGAGATCCAAAAAGAGAGAAGAAGCCATCTAGCTAATAACTATGGACCCGAAGGTCTGAGGTAGACTACTCAGACATCATCGGAGAGGCTATGGTGTTGATGTAGAAGCCCTCCATGATCGATGCCCCCTCCGGCGGAGCTCCGAAAAAGGCCCCAAGATGGGATCTCACGGGTACAGAAGGTTGCGGCGGTGGAATTAGGTTTTTGGCTCCATATCTGGTAGTTTGGGGCTACGTAGGTATATATAGGAGGAAGAAGTACGTCGGTGGAGCAACATGGGCGCCACGAGGGTGGAGGGCACGCCCAGGGGGGTAGGCACCCCCCACCTCGTGCCCTCCTGGTTGCTTTCTTGACGTAGGGTCCAAGTCCTCTGGATCACGTTCATTCCAAAAATCATGTTCCAGAAGGTTTCATTCCGTTTGGACTCCGTTTGATATTCTTTTTCTGCGGAACTCTGAAATAGGCAAAAAACAGCAATTCTGGGCTGGGCCTCCGATTAATAGGTTAGTCCCAAAAATAATATAAAAGTGTATAATAAAGCCCAATAATGTCCAAAACAGAATATAATATAGCATGGAGCAATCAAAAACTATAGATACGTTGGAGACGTATCACCATCTAGAGCTGATCGACAGCTACGCCCCAGGACACCAAATTAGCTTTGGGAATCTGGACTATATCGCTGATATCCGAGGAGACTTGATCTTCCAAGGGTTCACGACCCCAACCTCCGCTCTGGCCTTAGATCCGGAGTGCATTGCCAGGTCCGAAGATGGGATTCCTGAGCCGCCGGACTATCTGCGGCCACTAAGCCCAGTACGGGAGAACCGGGGGAAGTAGTGTCGCTGGCAACCATCAGGATGCCGAACTCTTCTCCGGACACTGGCTCCGAGCCCTCGGAGTCAGCATTGTGTGAGCTCGGCCAGGAAGTCTCCTTCCCGCCGTGCTCCACGGACTCTCTTCTCCCCGGCCAAACCTCGCCTTTAAGCGAGGCTCTGGACTTGATGTGATCCCTCGTCATTACAAAGGAGCAACGTCCGAACTACGCCCAGCCCGGACTAGGGGCTGAGAGCAAGGAATTTTACGTCCCACCCACCACCCACTTCATAGCCACTATCGAGGACTTAACTGACATGCTCGATTACAGCTCCGAAGACATCGACGGTATGGACGACGATGCCGGAGAAGAGCAGGCCCAAAACCCGCCGTTTACCCAGCGCTGGACGACAACTCTTCGTATGACGTGTACATGGTGGATACACCCAAAGAGGGTAACGACGATAACGAGAAGAATGCAGTCGAGGATAAATCTCTTGAGTTACAACCAAAGCACCGACGTAAGCGGCGCCGCTCTAAATCATGTCGTGGAAAAGACAGCAATACCGGCACGAGAGACAACAATACTCCGGACGGTGCCGAAGACCAAGAAAACCCCGTCAAGCCAACCTCCGAACAGGACGATCGGGAAGATGGGCAAGTTAGCCCTGATGAACAGGCTGTAAATGAAGACTCGGAGGACAGCAATTATCTTCCACCCTCCGAGGATGAGGTGAGCCTTGGCAACGAAGACTTTATCGTGCCTGAGGAACCTCTCGAGCAGGAGCGCTTTAAGCGCCAGCTAATAGCCACTGCAAGGAGCCTGAAAAAGAAGCAGCAGCACCTTCAAGCTGATCAAGACCTACTCAACGACAGGTCGACTAATGTCCTGGCAGCCGAGGAAAACGACCTCGAGCGCCCAACCAAAAGTTACCCAAAGCGTAAACTGCTACCTCAATTCGATGACGAGGCACTGGAGCCCGTACCATCAGCGCGTAACGCAGCTGACCGACCACCACGTGGCCGGGACAGAACGACAGCTCAAGCCGAACACCAGCCCATGCCACCTCGCCGTAAAGATAGAGACATAACAGCTCAGGGGTATACATATGACCTGCGTCAGGACCTGGAAAATAGAGCAGGTCAGACCAGATCGATCTACGGATCGCGAGGGCGTGCCCCGACGCGCGACAACAAATATCTAGCCGGACGTGATAAGTATAACCACGTCCGGGCTGAAACCCGCAGACAGACTCCATCCGAGCTACGTCGCGACTTGGCCCGATATAGAGGCGCCGCACACCCCCTCTGCTTCACTGATGAAGTAATAGAGCACGAATTCCCAGAAGGGTTTAAACCCGTGAATATCGAATCATATGATGGAATAACAGATCCTGCGGTATGGATCGAGGACATTATTCTCCATATTCATATGGCCCGCGGTGATGATCTCCATTCCATCAAATACCTCCCGCTAAAACTCAAGGGACCAGCTCGGCATTGGTTAAACAGCTTGCCAGAAAACTCTATTGGCAGCTGGGAGGACTTGGAAGATGCCTTCCGCGACAACTTCCAAGGTACATACGTCCGACCTTCGGATGCCGATGACTTAAGTCACATAGTTCAACAACCCGGAGAGTCAGCCAGGAAATTATGGAACAGGTTCCTAACCAAAAAGAACCAGATTGTCGACTGTCCGGATGCCGAAGCCTTAGCGGCCTTTAAGCATAGCATCAGCGACGAATGGCTCGCCCGACACCTCGGCCAAGAAAAGCCGAAGTCCATGGCAGCCCTCACGGCACTTATGACCCGCTTTTGCGCGGGCGAAGATAGTTGGCTAGCCCATAGCAACAACACTGCAAGCGAACCTGGCACCTCTGAAGCCAGAAATAGCAACGGCAAGCCCCGACGCAACAGGCACAAGTGTCGAAGCAACGGTGACAATACCGATGACACGGCGGTCAACG
Organism: Triticum aestivum; assembly: GCF_018294505.1. Lineage (NCBI taxonomy): Eukaryota > Viridiplantae > Streptophyta > Magnoliopsida > Poales > Poaceae > Triticum > Triticum aestivum. The sequence continues at coordinate 85,221,259 of NC_057811.1, forward strand.
CTGGATTCAGTGGCTCCAAGTCCGGCCAGCGGAAGAAGCCATTTAAAAGAAACAATCCGGGCTCATCCAGCTTGGACCGCATACTCGATCGTCCATGTCAGATCCACGGCACCCCTGATAAACCAGCCAATCATACGCACAGAAGTTGTTGGGTTTTTAAACATGTCGCAAGTTAAATACCGAGAACAAGGAGAAGGGGTCGCAAAGTGAGGACGACGACGAGGAGCCTCGTCCGCCGAACACAGGAGGACAGAAGAAGTTTCCCCCCAAGTTAAAACGGTGAGCATGATATATGTTACCCATATCCCCAAGAGGGAGCGCAAGCGCGCGCTCAGGGACGTCTATGCTATAGAGCTAGTCGCCCCAAAATTCAACCCATGGTCATCCTGACCGATCACTTTCGATCGCAGGGACCATCCGACCAGCATCTGTCATGGTGGTTTAGCCGCACTGGTCCTCGACCCAATCATTGATGGATTCCACCTCACGCGAGTCCTCATGGACGGTGGCAGCAGCCTCAACCTGCTCTATCAGGATACCGTCCGAAAGATGGGCGTCGATCCATCAAGGATCAAGCCCACAAAAACTACCTTTAAAGGAGTAATACCAGGTGTAGAGGCCCGTTGCATGGGTTCAATCACATTGGAAGTCGTCTTCGGATCTCTGGACAACTTCCGAAGCAAGGACTTGATCTTCGATATAGTCCCCTTCCGCAGTGGCTATCACGCACTGCTCGGACGAACTGCATTTGCTTGATTCAATGCGGTGCCACACTATGCTTATCTCAAACTCAAGATGCCCGGACCATGCGGTGTCATAACAGTCAATGGAAATACTGAACGCTCCCTCCGTACTGAGGAGCACACCGCGGCCCTGGCAGCGGAAGTATAGAGCGGCCTTATCAAGCAGAATTTTAATTCAGCGGCCAAGCTCCCGGACACGGTAAAACGAGTCCGGACTACTCCGCATCTTAACAGTCCAGCTCGTCGGGAGTTCGACTAGCAATTCGGCCTCCGTCTTAGTCCCGACCAAATGGCGGCGTACGTACCGCGTGTACATAACTACGCACTCAAAATACCATGGGCAAAGACGGAGGCACAACTTGATTGTGGTCCATAATACGGCTCGATCTTCCTCGGGCACACTTACTTTCTGTTTTCTTTTTATCCTTTTATTGTTTCTTTTCCACAGGCCCCTCACGACGGCCTGATCATCGACCCTTTCGAAGGATGGATACACCAAGGCGGCAAGCAGCATAGACGTGTGGCGGAATCTCTAGTTGGTCTTCTTGACGATCACTCTACCTGTTTTCAGGACCCACACGCAGCTCCCCCTTGGTCTCGGCATGTTAAATAGCCCTGTTGCCTATCGTACTATTTGTACAAATACGCTTTGACGTATTAATGAAATTATAGTGGAATCAGTTTGCGGCCCAACTTATGTGGCACTGGCTTACTACTTCATTTTATTTCGATATTCTTATCGATTGCACCCGTACACTTTGGTACGCTTTAATTCGCCAGGGGCTTCATTGCGCTCCGTACTATGGCAACAAAGTCCGAACACTTTTTACAGTAGAGTTCGTGTTGGAAATATGCCCTAGAGGCAATAATAAATTGGTTATTATTATATTTCCTTATTCATGATAATCGTTTATTATCCATGCTAGAATTGTATTGATAGGAAACTCAGATACATGTGTGGATACATAGACAACACCATGTCCCTAGTAAGCCTCTAGTTGACTAGCTCGTTGATCAATGGATAGTCATGGTTTCCTGACTATGGACATTGGATGTCATTGATAACGGGATCACATCATTAGGAGAATGATGTGATGGACAAGACCCGATCCTAAGCATAGCATAAAAGATCGTGTAGTTTCGTTTGCTAGAGCTTTTCCAATGTCAAGTATCTTTTCCTTAGACCATGAGATCGTGCAACTCCCAGATACCGTAGGAGTGCTTTGGGTGTGCCAAACGTCACAACCTAACTGGGTGACTATAAAGGTGCACTACGGGTATCTCCGAAAGTGTCTGTTGGGTTGGCACGGATCGAGACTGGGATTTGTCACTCCGTGTGACGGAGAGGTATCTCTGGGCCCACTCGGTAATGCATCATCATAATGAGCTCAATGTGACTAAGGCGTTAGTCACGGGATCATGCATTGCGGTACGAGTAAAGAGACTTGCTGGTAACGAGATTGAACAAGGTATTGGGATATCGATGATCGAATCTCGGGCAAGTAACATACCGTTTGACAAAGGGAATTGCATACGGGATTGACTGAATCCTCGACATCGTGGTTCATCCGATGAGATCATCATGGAACATGTGGGAGCCAACATGGGTATCCAGATCCCGCTGTTGGTTATTGACCGGAGAGGCGTCTCGGTCATGTCTGCATGTCTCCCGAACCCGTAGGGTCTACACACTTAAGGTTCGGTGACGCTAGGGTTGTAGAGATATATGTATGCGGAAACCCGAAAGTTGTTCGGAGTCCCGGATGAGATCCCGGACGTCACGAGAGATTCCGGAATGGTCCGGAGGTGAAGAATTATATATAGGAAGTCAAGTTTCGGCCATCGGGAAAGTTTCGGGGGTTACCGGTATTGTACCGGGACCACCGGAAGGGTCCCGGGGGTCCACCGGGTGGGGCCACCTATCCCGGAGGGCCCCATGGGCTGAAAGTGGAAGGGAACCAGCCCCTAGTGGGCTGGGCGCCCCCCCTTGGGCCTCCCCCCATGCGCCTAGGGTTGGGAACCCTAGGATGGGGGGACTTCCCCCTTGCCTTGGGGGGCAAGGCACCCCTTTCCACCCCTTGGCCGCCGCCCCCAACCCTAGATGGGTTTTGGCCGCCCCCCCCCCCCCTCCCAAGGGGGCCTATATAAAGGGGGGAGGGAGGGCAGCAATCTACAGCCTTGGGCGCCTCCCTCCTCCCCTGCAACACCTCTCTCTCTCTCGCAGAAGCTTGGCGAAGCCCTGCCAGAGACCCGCTACATCCACCACCACGCCGTCGTGCTGCTGGATCTCCATCAACCTCTCCTTCCACCTTGCTGGATCAAGAAGGAGGAGACGTCGCTGCACCGTACGTGTGTTGAACGCGGAGGTGCTGTCCGTTCGGCACTCGGTCATCGGTGATTTGGATCACGGCGAGTACGACTCCGTCATCCACGTTCATTGGAACGCTTCCGCTCGCGATCTACAAGGGTATGTAGATGCACTCCTTTCCCCTCGTTGCTAGTAGACTCCATAGATGCATCTTGGTGAGCGTAGGAAATTTTTTAAATTATGCTACGATTCCCAACAGTGGCATCATGAGCCAGGTCTATGCGTAGTTACTATGCACGATTAGAACACAAAGCAGTTGTGGGCGTTGAGTTTGCCAATTCTTCCTGCCGCTACTAGTCGTTTCTTGTTTCGGCGGCATTGTAGGATGAAGCGGCCCGGACCGACCTTACACGTACGCTTACGTGAGACAGGTTCCACCGACTGACATGCACTAGATGCATAAGGTGGCTAGCGGGTGTCTGTCTCACCTACTTTAGTCGGAACGGATTCGATGAAAAGGGTCCTTATGAAGGGTAAATAGAAATTGGCAAATCACGTTGTGGTCATACGTAGGTAAGAAAACATTCTTGCTAGAAACCTACAAACCACGTAAAAACTTGCAACAACAATTAGAGGACGTCTAACTTGTTTTTGCAGCAAGTGCTATGTGATGTGATATGGCCAGAAGATGTGATGAATGATATATGTGATGTATGAGATTGATCACATTCTTGTAATAGGAATCACGACTTGCATGTCGATGAGTATGACAACCGGCAGGAGCCATAGGAGTTGTCTTTATTATTTTGCATGACCTGCGTGTCATTGAATGACGCCATGTAAATTACTTTACTTTGTTGCTAAACGCGTTAGCCATAGAAGTAGAAGTAATCGTTGGCATGACGACTTCATGAAGACACAATGATGGAGATCATGATGATGGAGATCATGGTGTCATGCCGGTGACGAAGATGATCATGGTGCCCCGAAGATGGAGATCAAAGGAGCATGATGATATTGGCCATATCATGTCACTATTTGATTGCATGTGATGTTTATCATGTTTTTGCATCTTATTTGCTTAGAACGACGATAGTAAGTAAGATGGTCCCTTATAATAATTTCAAGAAAGTGTTCACCCTAACTGTGCACCGTTGCGAAGGTTCGTTGTTTCGAAGCACCACGTGATGATCGGGTGTGATAGATTCTAACGTTCGAATACAACGGGTGTTGACGAGCCTAGCATGTACAGACATGGCCTCGGAACACACGCAATACACTTAGGTTGACTTGACGAGCCTAGCATGTACAGACATGGCCTCGGAACACGGAGGACCGAAAGGTCGAGCATGAGTCGTATAGAAGATACGATCAACATGGAGATGTTCACCGATCTTGACTAGTCCGTCTCACGTGATGATCGGACACGGCCTAGTTAAACTCGGATCATGTTTCACTTAGATGACTAGAGGGATGTCTATCTGAGTGGGAGTTCATAATCAGATGAACTTCATTATCATGAACATAGTCAAAAAGGTATTTGCGAATTATGTCATACGCTTTAGTTCTACTGTTTAAAATACGGTCCTAGAGAAAATTTAGTTGAAAGTTGGTAGTAGCAATTATGCGGACTGGGTCCGTAAACTGAGGATTGTCCTCATTGCTGCACAGAAGGCTTATGTCCTTAATGCACCGCTCGGTGTGTTGAACCTCAGCGTCGTCTGTAGATGTTGCGAAACATCTGACATACACGTTTTGATGACTACGTGATAGTTCAGTGAGTAATGCTAACGGTTTAGAATTGTGGCACGAGAGACGTTTTTGAAACGTCGCAGAACATATGAGATGTTCCGAAGACTGAAATTGGGATTTCAGACTAGTGCCCACGTCAAGAGGTATGAGACCTCTGACAAGTTTCTTAAACCTGCAAACTAAGGGAGAAAAGCTCAATCGTTGAGCATGTGCTCAGATTGTCTGAGTACTACAATCACTTGAATCGAGTGGGAGTTGATCTCCCAGATGAGATAGTGATAGTTATCCATAGTCACTGCCACCAAGCTAGTAGAGCTTCGTGATGAACTATAACATATCAAGGATAGTTATGATGATCCTTGAGCTATTCGCGATGTTTGACACCGCGAGAGTAGAAATCAAGAAGGAGCATCAATTGTTGATGGTTAGTAAAACCACTAGTTTAAGAAGGGCAAGGGCAAAAGGGATACTTCATGAAACAGCAAGTCGTTTGCTGCTCTAGTGAAGAATCCCAAGGTTGAACCCAAACCCGAGACTAAGTGCTTCTGTAATAAGGGGAACGGTCACTGAAGCAGTACTACCCTAGATACTTGGTAGATGAGAAGGCAGGCAAGGTCGACAGAAGTATATTGGATATACGTTATATGAATGTGTACTTTACTAGTACTCCTAGCAGCACCAGGGTATTAGATACCGGTTCGGTTGCTAAGTGTTAGTAACTCGAAATAAAAGCTGCGGAATAAATGGAGACTAGCTAAAGGTGAGATGACGATATGTGTTGGAAGTGTTTCCAAGGTTGATGTGATCAAGCATCGCATGCTCCCTCTACCATCGAGATTTGGTGTTTGCGTTGAACATGATTGGATTATGTTTACCGCAAAACGGTTATTCATTTAAGGAGAATAATGGTTACTCTGTTTATTTGAATAATACCTTCAATGGTCTTGCACCTAAAATGAATCTCGATCGTAGTGATACACATGTTCATGCCAAAAGATATAAGATAGTAATGATAGTACCACATACTTGTGGCACTGACACTTGAGTCATATTGGTGCAGAACGCATGAAGAAGCTCCATGTAGGTGGATCTTTGGACTCACTCGTTTTTGAAAAGATTGAGACATGCGAACCATGTCCATTGGTATATATGCATGAAGAAACTCCATACAGATGGATCGTTTGGACTCACTTGATTATGAATCACTTGAGACATGCAAATCATACCACATGGGCAAAATGACTGAAAGTCCTCGTTTTCAGTGAGATGGAACAAGAGAGCAACTTATTGGAAGTAATACATTTTGATGTACGCAGTCCAATGAGTGCTGAGGCATGCAGTGGATATCGTTATGTTCTTACTTCACAGATGATTTGAGTAGATGCTGAGTGTATTTACTTGATGAAACACCAGTCTGAATTATTGAAAGGTTCAAGTAATTTCAGAGTGAAGTTGAAGATCGTCGTGACAAGAGGATAAAATGTCTATGATATGATCATAGAGATATCTGAGTTACGAGTTTGGCACACAATTAAGACATTGTGGAAAGTGTTTCACAATTAACACCGCCTGGAACACCATAGTGTGATGGTGTGTCCGAACATCATAACTGCACCCTATTGGATATGGTGCATACCATGATGTCTCTTATCGAATTACCACTATCGTTTATGGGTTAGGCATTAGAGACAACCGCATTCACTTTAAAAGGGGGCACCACGCAATTCCGTTGAGACGACATTGTTTAGAGAAACCTAAGTTGTCGTTTCTTAAAAGTTTGGGGCTGCGAAGCTTATGTGAAAAGGTTTCAGGCTGATAAGCTTGAACCCAAAGCGGACAAATGCATCTTCATAGAATACCCAAAACAGTTGGGTATACCTCCTATTTCAGATCTGGAAGCAAAAGTAATTGCTTCTAAGAACGGGTCCTTTCTCGAGGAAAAGTTTCTCTCGAAAGAATTGAGTGGGAGGATGGTGGAGACTTGATAAGGTTATTGAACCGTCGCTTCAACTAGTGTGTAGCAAGGCACAGGAAGTTGTTCCTGTGGCACCTACACCAATTGAAGTGGAAGCTTATGATAGTGATCATGAAACTTCGGATCAAGTCACTACCAAACCTCGTAGGACGACGAGGATGCGCACTACTTCAGAGTAATGCGTGATCATGTCTTGGAAGTCATGTTGCTAGACAACAATGAACCTACGAGCTATGGAGAAGCGATGGTGGGCCCATATTCCGACGAATGGCTCAAGGCCATGAAATCCGAGATAGAATCCATGTATCAGAACAAAGCATGGACTTTGGTGAACTTGCCCGATGATCGGCAAGCCATTGAGATAAATGGATCTTTAAGAAGCAGACGGACATGGACGGTAATGTTACCATCTATGAAGCTCGACTTGTGGCAAAGAGTATTTTCACAAGTTCAAGGAGTTGACTACGATGAGTTTTTCTCATCCGTAGCGATGCTTAGGTCCGTCGGAATCATGTTAGCATTAGCTACATTTATGAAATCTGGCAGATGGATGTCAAAACAAGTTTCCTTACCAGTTTTCGTAAGGAAAGGTTGTATGTGATACAATCAGAAAGGTTTTGTCGATCCTAAGGATGCTAAAAGGTATGCTAGCTCCAGCGATCCTTCCATGGATTAGAGCAAGCATCTCGGAGTCAGAATATACGCTTTGATGGAGTGATCAAAGTTTTTTGGGTTTATACAAAGTTTGTTGGAAACTTGTATTTACAATAAAGTGAGTGGGAGCGCTACAACATTTCTGATAAGTATATGTGAATGACATATTGTTGATCCGAAATGATGTAAAATTTCTGGAAAGCATAAAGGGTTGTTTGAAAGGAGTTTTTCAAAGGAAGACCTGGATAAAGCCGCTTACATATTGGGCATCAAGATCCATAGAGATAGATCAAGACGCCTGATGATACTTTCAAAGAACACACACCTTGACATGATTTTGAAAGAGTTCAAAATAGATCAGCAAAGAAGGAGTTCTTGGCTGTGTTACAAGGTGTGAGTATTGAGTAAGACTCAAGACCTGACCACGGCAGAAGATAGAGAAAGGACGAAGGTCGACCCCTATGCTTTAGACGTAGGCTCTATAGTATGCTATGTTGTGTACCGCACATGTAGTGTGCCTTGCCATGAGTTGGTCAAGAGGGTACAATGGTGATCCGGGAAAGGATCTCATGACAGCAGTCGAACTTATCCTTAGTACCTAGTGGATTAAGGAATTTTCTCGATTATGGAGGTGGAAAGGAGTTCGTCGTAAAGGGTTACGTCGATGCGAACTTTGACACTAATCCGGATGACTCTGAGTAGTAAACCGGATTCGTATAGTAGAGCAATTATTTGAAATGGCTCCAAATAGCGCGTGGTAGCATCCACAAGATGACATAGATATTCGTAAAGCACACGGTTCTGAAAGGTTTAGACCCGTTGACTAATAACCTCTCTCACAAGCATAACATGACCAAACCAGAACACATTGAGTGATAATCACATAGTGATGTGAACTAGATTGTTGACTCTAGTAAACTATTTAGATGTTGGTCACATGGTGATGTGACCAGTGAGTGTTAATCACATGGTGATGTGAACTAGATTATTGACTCTAGTGCAAGTGGGAGACTGTTGGAAATATGCCCTAGAGGCAATAATAAATTGGTTATTATTATATTTCCTTATTCATGATAATCGTTTATTATCCATGCTAGAATTGTATTGATAGGAAACTCAGATACATGTGTGGATACATAGACAACACCATGTCCCTAGTAAGCCTCTAGTTGACTAGCTCGTTGATCAACGGATAGTCATGGTTTCCTGACTATGGACATTGGATGTCATTGATAACGGGATCACATCATTAGCAGAATGATGTGATGGACAAGACCCAATCCTAAGCATAGCATAAAAGATCGTGTAGTTTCGTTTGCTAGAGCTTTTCCAATGTCAAGTATCTTTTCCTTAGACCATGAGATCGTGCAACTCCCGGATACCGTAGGAGTGCTTTGGGTGTGCCAAACGTCACAACGTAACTGGGTGACTATAAAGGTGCACTACGGGTATCTCCGAAAGTGTCTATTGGGTTGGCACGGATCGAGACTGGGATTTGTCACTCCGTGTGACGGAGAGGTATCTCTGGGCCCACTTGGTAATGCATCATCATAATGAGCTCAATGTGACTAAGGCATTATTCACGGGATCATGCATTGCGGTACGAGTAAAGAGACTTGCCGGTAACGAGATTGAACAAGGTATTGGGATATCGACGATCGAATCTCGGGCAAGTAACATACCGTTTGACAAAGGGAATTGCATACGGGATTGACTGAATCCTCGACATCGTGGTTCATCTGATGAGATCATCGTGGAACATGTGGGAGCCAACATGGGTATCCAGATCCCGCTGTTGGTTATTGACCGGAGAGGCGTCTCGGTCATGTCTGCATGTCTCCCGAACCCGTAGGGTCTACACACTTAAGGTTCGGTGACGCTAGGGTTGTAGAGATATATGTATGCGGAAACCCGAAAGTTGTTCGGAGTCCCGGATGAGATCCCGGACGTCACGAGAGGTTCCGGAATGGTCCGGAGGTGAAGAATTATATATAGGAAGTCAAGTTTCGGCCACCGGGAAAGTTTCGGGGGTTACCGGTATTGTACCGGGACCACCGGAAGGGTCCCGGGGGTCCACCCTGGTGGGGCCACCTATCCCGGAGGGCCCCATGGGCTGAAAGTGGAAGGGAACCAGCCCCTAGTGGGATGGGCGCCCCCCTTGGGCCTCCCCCCATACGCCTAGGGTTGGGAACCCTAGGATGGGGGGACTTCCCCCTTGCCTTGGGGGGCAAGGCACCCCTTTCCACCCCTTGGCCGCCGCCCCCCCAACCCTAGATGGGTTTTGGCCGGCCCCCCCTCCCAAGGGGGCCTATATAAAGGGGGGGAGGGAGGGCAGCAATCTATAGCCTTGGGCGCCTCCCTCCTCCCCTGCAACACCTCTCTCTCTCTCGCAGAAGCTTGGCGAAGCCCTGCCAGAGACCCGCTACATCCACCACCACGCCGTCGTGCTGCTGGATCTCCATCAACCTCTCCTTCCCCCTTGCTGGATCAAGAAGGAGGAGACGTCGCTGCACCGTACGTGTGTTGAACGCGGAGGTGCCGTCCGTTCGGCACTCGGTCATCGGTGATTTGGATCACGGCGAGTACGACTCCGTCATCCACGTTCATTGGAACGCTTCCGCTCGCGATCTACAAGGGTATGTAGATGCACTCCTTTCCCCTCGTTGCTAGTAGACTCCATAGATGCATCTTGGTGAGTGTAGGAAACTTTTTAAATTATGCTACGATTCCCAACAGTTCGGCACCCCGAATTTAGCATTATATGCATCGGCTCCGAATCATGTCTTTGGTCAATAGTTGGGTTGCCTGGCTCCTGTGCTTACTACCTTACGTTCCGTCCTATCGGCTAGGGTAGTAAAGGGAGAACTACTATGATTGTGTTTCTGGTTTATCTGGGTAAACACCTCAGTAGGGAAAACCGAAAATTGACTGTCATGATGTGGCGAGAGCTAGTCAGCTGTTCGGAGGTTCAAATCTTTTGCGATTTTTTCCGCATTATGCGATGGATCGGCCTCCACCCGATCAGGTGTCTACAGCACCCTAGTCCGGATTAACATATCCTCACTAGGGGCTGCGCCTACATTTCTATTGTCAAACTCCTATGGCTAAGTGAGGGTGGTAAAGCCACATAGTCCGATTGCCTGGTTCGCTGCGCTAAACACCTCCTTCAAGGACCAAACTCTTGGATCAAGAGTGTTTAGGTTTCAACCCGAACACCGCCGTACTACCTACGTGGGGGCTGAAGCCGACGACTGGCCAACTCTCAGATTTAATAAAAACGGCCGCACAGGAGGTAAAATTTTAAATAAACAACAAGCATTATATTACATATCGGCTTTTTTATCATACAGGACAGGATAACATGAATGTATTCATTCAAAGATAATGTCTTTTGCGCACTGGCCCTCTACAATGCGGGATCACTGGTGCGCGTCGGTCCTAAACAAACGGTTTTTTACCCCTTTCCGTGACGGCATTTGGAACCGTCGCCAAGTGAGTGTGGGCGACAGGGGGTCCTTCCCACACGACCCAGAAACCATCGGGGATATGCCCTCCTGGCACACACGTTTGGCAAAATGAGGTCGTGTGCGACCGGCGAGCACTCAAATACGGAAATACATACGATAGAGCTAAAAAATACAATTATACGGCGAAATTGTTTCCGGTCGCAAGTACATCCCACACAGTCAGTCCCCACTAAACGTTTCCGTTCGTATGCGCATCCCACACAGTCGCTCCAAGGAAAACGTTTCTGTTCACAGGTACATCACACATAATTTTTTCCATTAAATCGTTTGTGTTATTGAATGCATCACACACGGTCCGTAGAAGAAACTTTGTGGCAAAGGATGTCCATCACACACATTTTTTATGTGGTAAACGTTTGCGCAAGGTGGCCTTATGCAAACAGTTTTCAAGAGAAGGTCGTGTGTGATTGTTCATTGATCCAACATGGTTTATTCCTAGAAACTGTGTGCGTTGCCTGAGGTCATCGCCCACGGTATTTTCTCAATAACCGTTTGCAATAGCAAAACCCAATTAGCAGGCTAATTCGCCATTAGCATGCTAATTGCCCTATTATTAATAATCCATTTATTAATCTAATTGACATTCATATTGAGCACATAATATATTTCATTTCCATATTAAGGAAGCAGGATTTCATAATTGAAATACATCAGAGTACAACATGATATAGCTTCAGCACTCAGCTACCTCATTACACAATTGCACCAGCACCAAGTTCTACATGCAACATGTAGAACCTTTCGAAATTAGCATCATAGATGGTATATAGACAGATGCATCTCATCTGGAAAACTGCTGAAGTGGAAGGCGAATATTGAGCCTTCATTCATGTTGAAGGTCTTTGCAACTTTAGGCCAGTGCCTGTGGATGATTGACCGTCCGTCCTTCGACCTCTTGAGGAACACTTCAATATTGAACCGGGGGTGTTGTATGAAAACCTTCCTCGCCTCCTAACCATAGAGGTGGTTTGAGAGGTAATCATCAGTGAACTGCTTTGGAAAGGCCTGAAAACAAGGATGTGCATAAATATCTTCTCTATATTGGAAATGGGCAAAGGAATAAAAAAAGGCAAGGTATAATAGTTAGTACCATCTTGTAGTGAACTGATGTCTTCTTCATTGTGCAGACAAAGATCTTGTTGTTTTTTGTCGCTAATTTCTTTATCCTAACAATCTTTCTGAGTTTCTTGATTTGATTGATATTCATGGACAACTCATTTCCCCATATGCAAAAAGGGTCAAACAGTGGATCAAAACCTCTGACAGCAGGACCTACATGTGCAAGACCAAATTGTTAAAAACCAAAATATTAGAATGGTTCCTGCAATTGCACAATAATGTGCTATTAGACAACGGACCATGCACGTGCTAACCTCGATTGTAAACCTCAGTGCTTCCCATTGTTTCCCTGCAACACATATAAGGTAGTTAGTCATCAGGTTAAGTAAGGGTTCGCATGCTATCAGTAAAATATGTTGATGAAAAATAAGCACATTGCAGATTCATCAGATTAATTGAAGCCACACGGAAAACCCATTTACCCAAACCAAGCATGATTAAGAACTAGGAAATATAGCACTTGTATATGTTTCTCATGTATTAAGTGCAGCCAAATTCGATTTATTCCTCACATGCACAACAATACAAAATTCTACCCACGATAATTGGACATCGCATTGCAGAATTGAACCAAGCAGTTAACTAAACACCACAACAAATGAACCAAACATTAACTGAGCACCACATTGCACAATATAACATTGAACCAAGCAGTTAACTAAACACCACAACAAATGAACCAAACATTAACTGAGCACCACATTGCACAATATAACATACTCCTAATAGAAGATCAAAGAGTTAACCAAACAGTTAACTACAGCCAATTGTAGCAATTGTATTTGTTTCTCATGTATTTACTACAGCCAAATTCAATTTATTCCTCACATGGTATACAATAACAGAATGCACCCACAATTTTGTAAAGATAAATTCGATTTATTTCTCACATGGAAGACAATACAAAATTGCAGCCTGAAGAATTGAACATCACATTTGCAGAATTGAACCAAACAGTTAACTGAAGACGACAACTAATTAACAAAACAGTTAATAAGTGAGCACTACACTGCACGACATATAGAACATATACACTAGAGCAACAGATTGCATGGTGAAATTAGATAGCACAATTCACTAGATTTTGTGAAGGAAAGGCAGGATCAGCACACGCAACGGGTAAACCGAGCATGCTTAACCGGCGTAGCTAGCAATTGGCAAGGTGCTCCTCCAAGATCTGGGGGGTCGGCACGAATGGCAGCCATCGCGACCTCTTCCGCGCGTGCGGCCGTGATTTGCTTCTCCGCTGCCAAATGCTCCTTGAGGTCCTGGCTATACTGCGTGCACCATGGCTTAGGCCGGCGCTTATTTGGTGGTGGGGTCGGTGATTTGGGTGGAAGGTGTCGCGCTCGCGCCGACGGTCGGGGCATGTGGGATGTGGAAGGAGGAGGAGGATGGGGGTTGGGTGTGGATTACCTACCTGGATAGAGGAGGCCGAGCAGCGTGAAGGAGGGTCGCCGGCGAGGAGGCGGTGGCGCTGCAAGCAAGGAGTGAAGGTTTCAACTTGGAAAGGAAGGCAGAAAGAGGGGAAATGTGGCTCTTCGTAAGGGGGAGGGGCCGGGGAGGTAGATATTTCTGCGGAAGCCGAAAATTTGGAATCGCTTCAGCCAAAAAACTGGCGCGCAATGTGCCATCAGACACGGTCCCTTATTCAGAACTGTGTACGATATGTGGACATCACAAACGATTCAGATAGCTTAACCCGTGTGTGATGAGTTTGAACGTTAAAAGTTTTGGTTCGAATTTCCATGGTTACAGTGGTCATCCACGTCATTGCATAATTTGGGTACACAAAGGAGACTACAACACACTCACACTTCTTAATCGAGCAAGTTCAGCAATTAAACAGAGCTAGCTGACCTAAACATTACTCTAAAAAATTAAAGACCGGCGCTCTTAATTAAACAAAACATAGTGTACTACTACGGCTGGTTCTCGTCGATCTCCGCCGCCGCCTCCATGTCCAGCTCGCGCCCGACGGTCTCCTGGGGAAGGGGCTCCATGGCATCCATCGCACCATACTCGGCAAGCATCTCGCCATCCGCGTCCGCCATCTCTTTGGAAAAGGCCGCCATGAGCTGGGCGTGGGCGGACACGATCTGGGCTTGGACGGGCTCTGTTGTCGCAAGGTATGCGGCGGAGGAACGGACGGCTGCTCAAACGCTCTCGGCGATTGCCAGCTCTTCAACCGCGGGTTGCCGACCGTTGTCGGAGAAGCTTCGTTCGATTTGTGCGGTGACCGCCAGGAGCTGGGCGTGGGCGGCCTCGACATGGCCGTGGGCGGCCTCCATCAGGGCTAAGGTCGCCGCTGCGGAATGAACAGCTACTGTACCGCTCTCGCCAGTTGCTATCCCCGAGGCAGATGTTGCTGCCGCCACCTGAGAAGCAACAGCGGCCGTTCGGGCTGCCTTTGCCGCCCGGTCGCAAATTGCGGCCGCACTCATGCACCTTGTTAGCACGCGCATGGCGGTTGTGGCCGCGCTCTCGCCGGAGTGAGCCACCGAAGTTGCCCTCACGATGCGGGTCCACGTGCCCATCTTTCACCGGCGACAATTGAACAGTGAAATGATATTTGGGGAGCGAGCTAATGTGCTTGAGACGCCGGCTGTAGACTGTAGCCGACGCACCTTCTTGCGTAAGCCATAGGAGTACTATACACCGACGGTGCTCCAAGATATTTTGTACTACATCTCACACGGTTGCTGATAATAAACTGTGTGCGATCTACTTGATTTTTCATCTTGATTTGAATTACATAATGGGGTCACAGTGGCAATGGACGGTGTTTGAATTGCTAGACCTTTTATCTGGAGTAAACATTCAACTATATGTGTGTCGTAAAAGAATTGGAATTATTCAGGGTTCGTTTGAACATTTTATACATTAAATTGGTTTTCTAGCCAATTCAGGTGAACAATTCAAATTTGAACTACATGCACATGCTCCAGTGCATATAAATTGGTTGAAAATCAAATCTGTGTCCTTGGGTGCATGCTTAGGTCCCATGTAAGAAATGGGAATGAATTTCAAACACCAGGGCACCGTTGAT
Organism: Triticum aestivum; assembly: GCF_018294505.1. Classification (NCBI taxonomy): domain Eukaryota; kingdom Viridiplantae; phylum Streptophyta; class Magnoliopsida; order Poales; family Poaceae; genus Triticum; species Triticum aestivum. Next base: position 85,236,386 of record NC_057811.1, read on the forward strand.
TGCCGGCAAAACATTGAGATGCCTGGTTTTTAAATTCTAGTAAATCCAAAACTCGTCTAAAATTCATGAAACTTGGCATGCTATCATGGATCGGCATCAACAAGCCGTGGTACAAATTTTGTCCCATTTGGGGCAGGTTTGGGTATATGCTTCTCACAAATCGGAGCTTCTCACAACAAGCATGATGGTTTTCGATAGGGAACGTCCCGCCTTTGGGGACGAAACGATATCCATTGCCTCTTATTGATTTCAAATTTTTTTTCTCGTGTCAACATAGAACAACAGGAGTGTTGTGTGATTTTTTGTGATTTTCCGGGGTTCGTTTGGACATTTTTATGCATTAACTGAGTTTTCAATGCATTTTATGTGCATAATTCAAATTTGAACTACATGCACATGCTCCAGTGCATATAAATTGGTTGAAAAATCAAATCTATGTCCTTGGGTGCATGCTTAGGTCTCATGCAAGAAATGGGAATGAATTTCAAACACCGGGGCACTGTTGATTGCCGGCAAAATATTGAGACGCCTAGTTTTCAAATTCTAGTAATTCCAAAACTCGTCTGAAATTCATGAAACTTGGCATGATATCATGGAGCGGCATCAACATGCCACGGTACAAATTTTGTCCCATTTTGGGCAGGTTTGGGTATATGCTTCTCACAAACCGGAGCTTCTCACAACAAGCATGATGGTTTTCAGTAGGGAACGTCCCACCTTTGTGGACGAAACGATATCCATTGCCTCTTATTGCTTTCAAATTTTTTTCTCGTGTCAACATAGAAGAACAAGAGTGTTGTGTGATTTTTTGTGATTTTTCGGGGTTCATTTGGACATTTTTATGCATTAACTGAGTTTTCAATGCATTTTATGTGCATAATTCAAATTTGAATTACATGCACATGCTCCAGTGCATATAAATTGGTTGAAGAAACAAATATGTGTCCTTGGGTGCATGCTTAGGTCCCATGCAAGAAATGGGAATGAATTTCAAACACCGGGGCACCGTTGATTGCCGGCAAAACATTGAGATGCCTGGTTTTTAAATTCTAGTAAATCCAAAACTCGTCTGAAATTCATGAAACTTGGCATGCTATCATGGAGCGGCATCAACATGTCATGGTACAAATTTTGTCCCATTTGGGGCAGGTTTGGGTATATGCTTCTCACAACAAACATGATGGTTTTTGGTAGGGAATGTCCCACCTTTGTGGACGAAGCGATATCCATTGCCTCTTATTGCTTTCAAATTTTTTTTCTCGTGTCAACATAGAACAACAAGAGTGTTGTGTGATTTTTTGTGATTTTTCTGGGTTCGTTTGGACATTTTTATGCATTAACTGAGTTTTCAATGCATTTTATGTGCATAATTCAAATTTGAACTACATGCACATGCTCCAATGCATATAAATTGGTTGAAAAATCAAATCTGTGTCCTTGGGTGCATGTTTAGGTCCCATGCAAGAAATGGGAATGAATTTCAAACACCGGGGCACCGTTGATTGCCGGCAAAACATTGAGATGCCTAGTTTTTAAATTCTAGTAAATCCAAAACTCATCTGAAATTCATGAAACTTGGCATGCTATCATGAAGCGGCATCAACATGTCGTGGTACAAATTTTGTCCCATTTGGGGCAGGTTTGGGTATATGCTTCTCACAAACCGGAGCTTCTCACAACAAGCATGATGGTTTCGGTAGAGAACGTCCCACCTTTGGGGACGAAGCAATATCCATTGCCTCTTATTGCTTTCAAAAAAATTTCTCATGTCAACATAGAACAACAGGAGTGTTTTGTGATTTTTTGGGGTTCGTTTGGACATTTTTATGCATTAACTGAGTTTTCAATGCATTTTATGTGCATAATTCAAATTTGAACTACATGCACATGCTCTGGTGCAAATAAATTGGTTAAAAAATCAAATCTGCGTCCTTGGGTGCATGCTTAGGTCCCATGCAATAAATGGGAATGAATTTCAAACACCGGGGCACCGTTGATTGCCGGCAAAACATTGAGATGCCTGGTTTTTAAATTCTAGTAAATCCAAAACTCGTCTGAAATTCATGAAACTTGGCATGCTATCATGGAGCGGCATCAAAATGTTTTGGTACAAATTTTGTCCCATTTGGCGCAGGTTTGGGTATATGCTTCTCACAAACCGGAGCTTCTCACAACAAACATGATGGTTTTCGGTAGGGAACGTCCCACCTTTGGGGACGAAACGATATCCATTGCCTCTTATGGCTTTCAAAAAATTTTCTCGTGTCAACATAGAACAACAGGAGTGTTGTGTGATTTTTTGTGATTTTTCGGGGTTCTTTTGGACATTTTTATGCATTAACTGAGTTTTCAATGCATTTTATGTGCATAATTCAAATTTGAACTACATGCACATGCTCCAGTGCATATAAATTGGTTGAAAAATCAAATTTGTGTCCTTGGGTGCATGCTTAGGTCCCATGCAAGAAATGGGAATGAATTTCAAACACCGGGGCACTGTTAATTGCCGGCAAAACATTGAGATGCCTGGTTTTTAAATTCTAGTAAATCCAAAACTCGTCTGAAATTCATGAAACCTGGCATGCTATCATGGAACGGCATCAACATGCCATGGTACAAAATTTGTCCCATTTGGGGCAGGTTTGGGTATATGCTTCTCACAAACCGGAGCTTCTCACAACAAGCATGATGGTTTTCGGTAGGGAATGTCCCACCTTTGTGGACGAAATGATATCCATTGCCTCTTATTGCTTTCAAAAAAAAATTCTCGTGTCAACATAGAACAACAGGAGTGTTGTGTGCTTTTTTGTGATTTTTCAGGGTTCGTTTGGACATTTTATGCATTAACTGAGTTTTCAATGCATTTTATGTGCATAATTCAAAATTGAACTACATGCACATGCTCCAGTGCATATAAATTGGTTGAAAAATCAAATATGTGTCCTTGGGTGCATGCTTTGGTCCCATGCAAGAAATGGGAATGAATTTCAAACACCAGGGCACCGTTGATTGCCGGCAAAATATTGAGATGACTGGTTTTTAAATTCCAGTAAATCCAAAATTCTGTTAACCATTCACGTGACGCCACGTGTCTTGATTTTAATGGCTATAGGAGGTGTCGTGTGGATAGCTGCTTGACCTTGACTGAACGGGAGGCATGCGAGCGTTGTCCCGTGCGCAGGCTGGCCGAGAGGCGTGCAAGCTGTCCTTGAGTGCGCAGACTCACCGGGAAGCTTGCGAGCTGTACGCTGCACAGGCTCACTGGGAAGCGAGCCCTTTGACTTCCATGGCCACCCGCCTTGCTCGCATTCTCTCCATTAATGGCGCCCAAGCCGCAGTTTAATTCGCTTTTTAAATATAAAAACACTCATCGCAAACGTTTTAGTTAGAACACCCGTATGCAAACCGACAGCTTCCCCAGGAAGCCAAGAGAAAATGTGCCGAGCAGGATTTCTGCAGCTCTTGATCACAAACGTTTTAGATAGAACACCCGTATGCAAAGTGAGAGTAGCGCAGGATTTGTGCATCCCTTCAACACAAACGGTTGTTTTGGATGACCCGTGTGCAACCACATACAAACAATTTGGTAAGATTTGTCAATCCTTGTAACACTGCGATTTGTCAAAATATGAAGCTAAAAATCACTAGCAGTATCTAATTTTTGCAACTAAAATTCAGTAATTAAGCATAGATTTCATTCATAGATTAAGCAGTCGTTCTTAATTTATACAAACAGTTCAACTCGACAGCTGAACCGACCAAACTTTTCCCCAATTGTTGCCAACCACGTACTGAAATAGCTAGTTCAACTATATATACTAGTTAAGTTTAAGTACATTGTACAGTTCCACCACATCTATACTCAGATGAACTGAACAAAATAGCACGTAAATACTACTACTACTGCGGAGGGGCTTTGTACTACTTCCGGCTGCCTCCCCTCTGTCGAGCCCGCTCAGTAAGAGGCAGAGGAGGAGGAGCCTACCGACGAGCTAGGCAACCGCAATGCGGTGCCTGCCGCTAATGCAGCTTTAGTGACGCTCGCCTCGAACGCCCTCTGGCGCTCCAGACGACCCCTCTCGAAGCAGTGGTTCTCCTCATAGATCTCCTGATTCCTCGCCTCTGAGGCGGCGTGTGCCGCTACCACTGCGGCGGTAAGGCTCTTTGCATGCTCGACAAGGTGCTCCTCCTCGTGCCGCAGGAACTCGGTGTAGCGCGCAAGGTCGCTGTCGCACGTGCGGGCATCCACCTCCACCTCCCACCTTCGGGCGGCTGTGGCGGAGCGGGTGATGACCCCAGCGGTCGATGGTGGGTTGGCGGCCACAGCGGCCGAGGACGGGGTGGCGGCCACGACCACCACCTCCCGCCTTCGGGCCGCGGTGGCGGAGTGGGTGATGGCCACAGTGGCCGGCGGTGGGGTGGCGGCCACGACGCCCATCTCCCACCTTCGGGCCGCGGCGGCGGAGCGGGCAGTGGCCCTGGCTTTCGACGATGGTGTGGCGGCAACGGCGGCCGGCAACAGCTGCCGACGGGCACCGGCGGCGGAGCGTGTGGTGGGTGTTCCACGCACACCCAACAGGGACGCCATGCGCACTACACTACGTCGGGGACTGCGCCGTCGCCGCGGTGTAGCCTCCCAGCTGGAGCTGTCCTCTGATGACAGCGGAGTGGCTGAGCAACGACGACGGACCGGTGCCATTGGCGAATGTGGGAGAAGCAGATGAGATAAGCTACAGGGATGCAGGGGAAAATGCGACGCAGGACTCGCCGGCCGTGAGGGTTTTTATAGCAGGCCGGTAAGCATTGGGATCTTGGGGGATTTCACCGAGTCGGGCGGGAAGCTTGCGCGGGAACCTGCAAGGTTGCGCGGGAACGGGCTCACCGGTGATTCATTGGCGCCACCGTTTGGAAAAAAGCCGTCTGCGGCAGCAGGGTGACAAGACGTGCGAGAGGAGGACGAAAGGCCACGTACACATACGGTTAATAAAAAAACGGTTGCGATTTAATTACCTACTATACCACCGTCCTGGTTTATAAGTATGATTTAACTAATAAATACTAATGCATGTCGCCAAAGATTATATAGTTGGATTTGTATTTGAACATAGTTTCCAATTACATAATTTTTAAAACATGCATTAACATTTTATTGGTTAAATTTGAGGGCAAAGTATGGCACGGAATATAAAGGAGACTATAGACTAGACGGAGGTCGTACCACACGGCCGCTCTCTACGCAGCGACGCAACTGTCGGCCGGCTTGTAGGCGACCATTTGCTGCTTGTTCAACTGCTCCATGCGTGTGGTTGCTTGCGGTTCAGGCGACCGCGGCGCGCTCTGCTCGCGTCCCGCCGCGCACGCTCTGCTCTCGCATCCCTCCGGGTGCTCTGCCCTCGTCCCTCCACGCACGCTGCCAGTGTTATGGGCCGGCGCATGATCACGCACGTTCATGTGCAAGCGGTTGCGTCGGGCATGGCGCGATGATGCAGTTACCCGCTGCAAAAACTGCCATGCGGACGCGCCGAGAATCCACGCCGCCCGGCCCCCTTTTATTCCTGCGGCAATTCACACGGCTTATTAGCAGCATCGTCTGTGTTATTATTGGTCTTCGCACACATTTCAGATTACGGACCTGTTTGCCGCGTATCACACACATCTTGTTCAGTTGAACCGTTTCCATTGTGTTGCCTAATCACACACAGTTCATCCCAGTGAACCGTATGCTGTATATCATACACGCCTTCATCTAGCTGCCCATTTCTTTTGTGCCTCCTCATCACAAACAGTTCATTGAGCTGAACCGTATGCCCTGCATCGCACACGCAACTAAATTCTAAACCGTGTTTGATGCATCTGTCATCACAAACATTTTGCACCTTTTTGACGGGTTTTTTACACCACCGTTTGCGATTATGGCATCGCACACAGTTTGGTCGAAGGGTCTCTGATCGTAGTGTCGCGTTTGGACCATCCTGCAGTAGTGGATCCCTCCAGGACATCATCAAAATACCGCTCGGGCGTGCGCTGCTCCTTGCCCGCGGGCGGTCCCTCGGTCGCGAGCTTGACGGCGTTCATCTTCACTCACTGCACCTTGACACGGGCGAAGGCCATCCACGCACCTTCGATGCAGACCGACCGCTTGATGGCATCAAGCCGAGGGCAAGCATCGACAAGCCGCTTCACGAGCTCGAAGTAGCTGCTGAGTATGGCTTCGGCAGGCCACAAACGGATTATCAAATCCTTAATGGCCAATTTGGCCACCCTATGCAGTTCGGTCAGCTGTTTCAGCTGATCGCTAAAGGGCATCGAATGCTCTGGTGCAAGGTATTGCGACCAGAACAGCTTCTCCGTTGAGCTCCCCTCTTCGGCTTGGAAGAACTCCGCAGCATCAGCAACACTGCGCGGCAGATCCAGAGAACTCCATATCCGGGTCAGTAAGAGGTACCTTTTCTTCACAAATTTGCTCTGCATAATAAAGGCCTTACCCGCCGTGATTTTCCTGGCCTCCTGGATTTCCTGGAGGGCGCCCTGGGCTTCAACCCAGGCCTCTTGTGCGCTTTGGCGGGCCTTAGCAAGTTCAGACTCTTAGTCCGCAAACTTGCGCTCCAAGGACTCGCATTTCTTTAAGGCATCCTGGAGCTCCTGCTGGACCTCCCCAGCCCTTGCCTCGTGTTTTTCGCGGGCGGCTTGTTCCTTCGCCGCTCTCTTCCGGGCCTCGGCCAGCGCGTTCTTAAGGGACTCCACCTCGGTAGCAGCTCCTACAAAATATCATGATAACATGATCAACACAAGCAATTCATATCTTTCCAGATCTGAATAGGTCATTGCATACCTTGCTTGTCCTCTAGTTGTTTTTTCACACGGCCGAGCTCTTCCTCGGCCTGCTCTAGACTCTGCTTCAGTTTGGAGACTTCGGTAGAATGGGAGGTCGCAGCTAGCATCGACGCCTGCTTATTCACATAGACATATAAGGTTTGTCTCCTGTGAAAATTATTTGATCCTCTGTCCGGCTTTTCTTTTCGAACACCGGATAGAGTCTCAGGGGCTACTGTCTATACTATGACATTCTTTTTACATAAATTATGTCGCATACCTCAGAGCCTGCTAGAAGGCTGGTGCAGGCTTCGGTCAGTCCGCTCTTAGCAGACTGAACCCTCTCAACCACCATACCCATGAGGGTACAGTGTTCCTCAACAATGGAAGCACTTTGCAGTGCTTCCAGTAAAGTATCCGGTGCCTCTGGATGGACAGAGGTCACCGGCGGAACAGGTGCACCTCCCTCTTTCGAAGGAAGCTGCTTGCCTGATTCCGGAGCCGTATGGGCCTCCGGAACAGTATTCGGCTGGGGGCCGAATTGGATATGGCCCCCATCGCCAGTCTCCTGGGGGATTTACTCCCCCATGTATCCGGCGGCCGAGGTATCACCCTCTGGCGCCACCCTGACGGCCTCCTGAACCTCTCCCTAGCCTGGGGAGGTCCTTCGGGACAACACCTCAGCGTCGTCCATGTCCTTGTGAGAGGAAGCCGCAGGAAGCGACCCGCTATCCATCACATTTGGATCCAGCGAATTCCCCGAAGATGAGGATCGCTGGGGGCGGGCATGGGCCGGACTGCAGCGCATGATTCGACATATTACAACCACGAAGTAAAGAAGTTGGATATATGTGTGTATAAGTGCCTTTGAGTACATACAATCGGCCAGGGGCTTCTCTCTGGGGTGCCACTCGAAGCTGCTATCAGTGTCCAATGCAGAGTTGTCCGCGAGGGAGACCTTCCCCTTCTTGGGCGCCTCTGCCTCCAAATTCGTGGAGGCTGTCCTTTTCTTCCTTCCCCCTCGGGGGGAGAGTTGCTTTCCTCCTTCTCCTCCTTGTCGTCCTCGGTGGCAGGGGATGAGTGGGTTTCGGCGTCTTCGAACGTCACGTCCAAAGTGACTTTACGGCGGAGGCCACTTCTGGTCTCCTTGGCCTTCTTCTCTGGCGCCTGATAGGGCGCCGGAACCAGCATCTTCGTCAGAAGTGGGATTGCTGGGTTTTCGGGCAGCGGAGCTGGACACTGGATCCGCTCCGCCTTCGTCGTCTAGCCCTGAAAAGACAGATAGGGAAGCTTAGACATCTTCCTTGAATGTACAGGTGAAGGATACACCTTGAAATACGAAAAACTTACCGGACTGGCGGGATGGGTCAGGTTGTACCCACGGTCCTCGGTCGTCTTCGGCCACGTCTCCTTGGCCTTAAAAAGCACCTTCCAGATGCCTTCGTGCGTGGCACCGAAGAACTGTTGCAAGGTTTGGTGCTTGGCCTGATCGAACTCCCACAAATTGCAAGTCCGGCTTTGGCAAGGAAGGATCCAGCGAAAAAGCATCACCTGGATCACATTGACAAGCTTGATGTTCTTGTCCACCATGCTCTTGATGCGCGTCTGCAGCGCCGTCAGCTCGTCCAACGAGGCCCAGTCCAGGCCCTTCTCTAGACATGAGGTGAGCCGCATTGGGGCCCTGGACTTGAATTCGGGAGCCGCGGCCCAGGTGGTGTCGCGGGGCTCTGTGACATAGAACCACTGCTGCTGCCACCCTTTGACAGTCTCCACGAAGGTGCCTTTGGGCCACGTGACGTTGGACATCTTGCTCACCATAGCACCTCCGCACTCTGCGTGTTGACCACCCACCATCTTCGGCTTCACACTGAAGGTCTTTAGCCACAATCGTAAGTGGGGTGGGATGCGGAGGAAGGCCTCGCACACGACAATGAATGCCTAGATGTTGAGGAAGGAGTTTGGGGCCAGATCATGGAAATCTAGCCCATAGTAGAACATGAGTCCATGGACGAATGGGTGGAGGGGAAATCCCAAACCGCGGACGAAGTGGGGAATGAACACCACCCTCTCCTGGGGCTTCGGGGTGGGGACGATCTGCTCCTTGGCTGGAAGCCGGTGGGCGATTTCCTAGGCCAGGTACCCTGCCTCTCGGAGCTTCATGATGTCCTTCTCCGTGACGGAGGAGGCCATCCACTTGCCCTGTGCTCGAGATCCGGACATGGTTGGAGTGCTTTTTGGGGCGGAAAGGATGGAAGCTTGGGCGCTGGAGCTCGAGAATGGATGGGCAGAGAGAAAGAGCGCGTGGGTGAAAGGGTGAATCCTTATCTCTTTATAAAGGCAGGGAATATCAAGCGCCTCCCCACTCGCCTTAAAACTCGCCTATTCCCCAAGGGTCGGGCGGAAGGCATGGTGGGAATTGATGAGAATCCCGTGATAAGGGGACACGATCTCTGCTTCGACAAGACGTGCCAATGGAAACCGCATGTCGAAACGTGGAGCGGGAGGCTAAAAACGGTTCAAAATAATGGCCGTGCAGGGACGTGGCGTCTCACTACAAAAAATGTCAGTAGATGGGACTTGTTGATATTATACTCTTTGCGGCTGTATGTGGAGCTTGTTTTGCAGAGCCGGACAAGTTTTCTGTGATCGAGGACTACTTTGAAGTATTCGGAGGAGGAACCCGCCTTGCAATGCCGAAGACAATCTGCGCGCCGGACACATTGTCATTGAAGCCTGGTTCAGGGGCTACTGAGGGAGCCCTGGATTAAGGGGTCCTTGGGCGTCCGGCCTATGAGACGTGGGCCGGACTGATGGGCCATGGAGATACAAGATAGAAGACTTCCTCCCGTTTCCTCGGGCGTCCGGCCTATGAGACGTTGGCCGGACTGATGGGCCATGGAGATACAAGATAGAAGACTTCGTCCCGTTTCCGGATGGGACTCTCCTTTGCGTGGATGGAAAGCTTGGCGTTCGGATATGAAGATTCATTCCTTTGTAAACCAACTCTGTACAACCCTAGGCCCCTCCGGTGTCTATATAAACCGGAGGGTTTAGTCCGTAGAGAGAATCATAGTCATACAGACTAGACTTCTAGGGTTTAGCCATTACGATCTCGTGGTAGATCAACTCTTGTAATCCTCATATTCATCAAGATCAATCAAGCAGGAAGTAGGGTATTACCTCCATCGAGAGGGCCCGAACCTGGGTAAACATCGTGTCCCCCGTCTCCTATTACCATCGACCTTAGACGCCCAGTTCGGGACCCCCTACCCGAGATCCGCCGGTTTTGACACCAACAGCCGCCGCCTAGGTCGAGGAAAGAGCGATCCATGTACATACTCGAAGTTGTATAATGAGAAGTGCTATGCACCAGGGTTGAGTCCACGCCAATGCGACAAGCCTTGGCTGGCGACAAACCAGCCAGTGAGGGGATGCAGGATAGAAGGGGGCCACCACTTCCGGACAGGGACTTGCATGCCTCGGATCCGGTGCCTGTTCCACCTAGCCATCCCGTGCCGGGCCATCATTACGAGACCGGCGCGGAGCCCGAGGTGCTGGTGGAAGATAATGGGCCAATCATCACTGACAGAATCCATGCAACTCCTGTTCACGTGGATGTGACTACGTACCAACCATGCACCGATATAATTGCAGCTGATAGCGCCATGCAAGGAGAGCTGGTTACCACGGAGATTCCAGAGCCGGCCAAGGAGGATTCCACAGCCCTGGAGGGGATGACGCCCCTAGAAGCCACTGCGTACACTAAGCTCAAGGCGTTTTGCGTGAACATTGTCAAGAAGCTGGCACCTCCCCTTCTAAAGGAGGTGCAGGCATCCACGCTCCAGCCCGATGCAGAGCCTTTCACCCCAAGGCGCGCCACCAGAGCCGCGAAACGGGCAGGGGGAACAAGCTCGGCGAAGGCCACTCCTGCAGAAAGTGTCCTGCTACATGCACTAGGAATGGCGCCACATGATCTTCAGGTTGATGAGCAAATGGTGGAGGATCTCAAGGGGCTGTTCGACTCGCCGCTCAGAGAGCAGCACATCCGAGTCATTGCCTCGCTCTTTGGGAAGTCAATGCCAATCGGTGGAGATCTTGGATCGGGGAGCTCGAGGATCATGGGAGTTCACTAGAGCCGCCTCGTGTCGCGAGTGTGGTGCTGATAGATCATTCATGGATCTTAGCCCATCGATTCTGTGTTGGAACGTGAGAGGGTTAAATAACCCAGAAAAGAGAGATGCGGTGAGGGCCTTTGTTGCCACGTTGAGAGTGAATGTAGCTTGCCTCCAAGAGACTAAAATGGATGTCATTGATCGTTACACCGTGTTGCAATGCCTTGGGCCGTCCTTCAACGGTTTTGCTTTCTTGCAAGCCGCGGAGACCAGAGGATGAATTCTCATTGCTTGGGATTCGACCAGCATTGACATCGATCATATTCACTTGAATACTGATTTCATCTCAGGACAAGTTCACACCAAACAGGGGGCATCATGGTAGATCTCGGTGGTTTATGGCCCGCAAGGCAATACACTGAAAACGGTGTTCTTGGAAGAGCTTCATGTCGCGCGTATGCTACGGCCGGGGCCACGGATGATCTTAGGAGACTTTAACATAATCTTACGCGCCACCGGAAAGAGCAACACCAACCTCAACTGGAGCATGATGAACAAGTTCTGTAGCTTCATCGATAACAATGAACTTAAAGAGGTTTATATGCATGGAAGAAGGTTCACTTGGTCGAATGAGAGAGAAGCTCCCACCCTGACAAAGATCGACCGGGTTCTAGTTTCAGTTGATTGGGATTTGGAGTATCCGGATTGCCTTCTGCAAGCACTATCTTCGGGAGTTTCTGCTCATGCACCGCTCACCTAAGCACGGGGACGTTCGGCTGTCCCTAGAAGAGATTTAGGTTCGAGACTTATTGGGCAAAACTTGAAGGGTTCAACGAGGCGATCAGAGATGCTTGGGTTTGCAGTGACTCGATTGTGGATCCTTTCAAGAGACTTGACGCACTCTTAAGGAATGTTGTTGAATCCTTACAAGCATGGGGACAGAGAACAATGGGAAACATCAAGCTACTTATGGCAGTGGCCACCTTCGTGATATGCAGATTCGACAAGGCGCAAGAGGACCGCATCCTCACGGATCATGAGCTCTGGTTGCGACGTACTCTTAAGCTTGCTCTTTTGGGCATGGCCTCGCTTGAGCGGACCATCGAGAGCCAACGAACGAGAATGACATGGGTTAAGGAAGGAGACGCAAACACGAAGTTGTTCCAAGCATTCGCCAATGGCAGGAGAGCTAAGAACTTCATCCCGCGAATCAAGGTTGGTGACGAAGTGCACACAGACCAAGTCCACATCGAGGCGGCTTTCTCCTCATCCTTTGAGGAACTTCTGGGCAAAGATCAGGCACGTGAATTCACTCTTGATCTGGACGCCCTCGGAATGCAATCTACTGATCTTCACGAGCTTGAGGATATATTCACCGAGGATGAAGTATGGCAGGTGATCAAGGAGCTGCCCCCGGACCGGGCGCCAGGCCCAGACGGCTTCATTGGATATTTTTATCAACGTGCATGGCCTATCATCAAGGGAGATATTATGGCGGGCATCTTGAAGTTGTACGTGGGAGACGGCCGTGGATTCGCGAAACTCAACAGGGCTTTGATGGTCCTCATCCCCAAGCGTAGTGATGCGGAGGAGGTGGGTGATTACCGCCCGATCAGCTTACCCCATAGCATCAGCAAGCTTTTCTCCAAGATGATGGCCAACAGAGTGAGAAGGAGACTGCCCGAGCTCGTCAACGCGAACCAGTCTGCTTTCAACTGCGGGAGAAGCTTACACGACAATTTCCTCTTGGTTAGGCAAGTGGAAAGGAAGATGCATGCTCGCAAGACGTCGGCTGTGTTCCTGAAGCTTGACATCTCGCACGCATTCGGCACCATCTCGTGGCCATTCCTGTTTGAAGTTTTGAGCCAAGGGCTTCGGCGACAACTTTAGAAGATGGGCTGCGATTCTGCTGCAGACGGCGTCTACTCGAGTCATTGTGAATGGGAATCAAGGAAGGAGGTTTGATCACGCACGCGCTCTGCGTCAGGGAGATCCCAGCTCCCCACTCCTCTTTGTCATGGCGATGGATGCCCTCTCGGCCCTGATCTGCAGGGCATCCGTAGCGGGTGTCTTGTCCTCCTTCAACGGCGTGCTGGCAAACCAAAGGCTCTCTTTATTTGCTGACGACGTTGCACTTTTTGTGCGCCCCACGGAGCCTGATCTCCACTGCATTAGAGAGGTGCTACATGTCTTCGGTCATGCTTCCGGTCTTTGAGTGAACTATCGCAAAACCTCTGCAACACTGATTCAAGGGTAGCAAGGAGATTCGGAGAGAGTGCAACAGTTCTTCAACTATCAAATGGGAGAGTTCCCTTGCAAGTACCTAGGGCTGCAACTCAGCATACACAAACTCACCAAAGTGCAATGGCGGCCCATGCTTGATCAGGTCAAGCACTTTATTCCGGCTTGGCAACGCGGCCTGATTCAGAGGCCAGGGAGATTAGTGCTTGTCAACAGCGTCATCGCGGCGCGACCCATCCACCATCTGCTTGTCATGAAAGCGCCACAATGGGTGCTCGAAGAAGTGGACAAATGGATGAGAGCTTTCTTCTGGGCTGGGAAAGATGCAGTAAATGGCGGGAAGTGCTTGGTGGCCTGGCACACCATCTGCAGACCAACATGTTTTGGAGGTCTGGGAGTCTAGAACTTAAAGATTCAAGGTTTGGCCGTGCGTGTCCGATGGGAGTGGCTTAGAAGGACAGACCCCTCTCGCCCTTGGCAAGGGCTGCATCTCATGGTGGACAAGGAGGCAAAGGCAGTTTTTGATAGCATGGTTCTCATCAGAGTTGGAGAGGGAAGCAAGGTCATGTTCTGGACGGACAGATGGATACACGGTTTCGCCACCAAGGACATTGCCCCTCTGATTGCCGGAATGGTCGACAAACACGTTAAGGGAAAGAGAACGGTCCGGCAGGCGCTGCTTGAGGGGTCATGGTTCAAGACATCACGGGAGACCTCTCTTTTACAGCACATTTGCAACTCATACATCTGCAGCAGGCCGTGGCTACGGTCGCAAGGAATGAATTGGAGGACGATGTCTTCAGTTGGCCCTGGAGTGCAGCGGGATCTTATAGCGCAAAATCCACTTACAAGATGCTTTGCCAGGGCATGACTCAGTTTGCCGCTGCTCAATGCATCTGGAGCAGTTGGGCGCCACTCAAGTGCAAAATCTTCGCTTGGCTTGCCTCCCAGTACCGGCTTTGGACATCAGACCGAAGAACGAGACATGGATTACAAGAGACAACTTCGGCATGCTATACTTGCTGCCAAGAAGAGGACACAGCAGATCATATCCTAGCTCAGTGCGTTTATGCGAGGCAAGTCTGGAGTGGCTGCTTCCAGTTCCTGCAAATCAATATTCAAACCCCAAGCCCTGAGGACACATTCATGGAGTGGTGGGACAAGACACGTAAATCCTTTCAAGGCAAGGTCAAGAGAGGTTTCGACTCATTCATCATCATGACTGTGTGGCATCTATGGAAGCAAAGGAACGCAGGAGTGTTCAACCGGAATGATCAAGTTCGTTCGGACACAAGCCTAGTTCAACCAATCCATAAGGAGATCAAACTTTGGAGGAAGGCGGGTATAAGAGTTGAGGGACTAGATAGATTTGTGAGAGAGTAGTTTTTTGTTTTTTCTTGGAGCCGGAGCTCCCGTGTAGGCATTCTCGTCTAACATGGATTTTTGTAAACATTATTTTTCTCTTCTATAAAAATATGGTACGTCATTGGCGTACTCTTAAAAAAGAAGTGCTATGCACACGACATACTTTAAACGATGCACACATGATGGTTAAATTTGACCGGACATACGTATGATTGAACACGGCGTCGTCCGCTGGATTAATATGCCGTGCATAGATCGTGCACTTGTATCGTGCATGGAGCAGTATAATAGTGGTTTGATTTAGAGTAACTTCTTACGTTTTTATGCACTAAAGCGTTCCCCTCCGCAAAGGTTAACAATCACCGGTGCATTCCACTCTTTGCAAAAATACATTATGCATATCTGTTTTCGGGCTATGCGGCTTCATATCGATCTTGAGTACTTGCATGTGAACATCTGGAACGCAACACGGAGCACATGAATTTGTAGGCTGGTAATTACGTGTTCGCAATGCAAAAGCAATTAGTCCATTGTGCGTGATCAGTGTGTACAGGGACATGTACGATTAAGTGTGGTGATTACTTGCTGCCATGCTGTTCGCGATGGAAGTCACTGGTCACCAGGCAACGAACTGTTAGCCTCCCTTCCGTAGAGTCAAAACTGAGAAGGGAGACAACGCGCGATAGTACAAAACTTTGTGTAGAACTTCACCATCAAAGTGGCTGTAGTTTAGTGGTGAGAATTCCACGTTGTGGCCGTGGAGACCTGGGCTCGAATCCCAGCAGCCACAGTGTACTTTTTTTTTCTACTTTTGATGTTACGTACAGTAGAAACAGCATCGTTTGCAGATTTGCTCAAAAAGAAGAAACGATGGGCCAAAATGACTAAGCAAAGAGCAAAGCCCTTCAAAATAGCCCAGCAATCACAAGTTCGTTTTCCTTTTCTTTTGATCATTTTCTAGGCGTTTTATGAATCAAAAGAGAAGAGGCCAAATCTTACGGCAGAAAATAACAGTTTGTTTTTACGCCCAAGTTCAAAAAAATAGCCAAATCTTACTGTAGAAAACAACAGTTTGGCCAAAATGACTAAGCAAAGAGCAAAGCCCTTCAAAATAGCCCAGCAATCACAAGTTCGTTTTCCTTTTCTTTTGATCATTTTCTAGGCGTTTTATGAATCAAAAGAGAAGAGGCCAAATCTTACGGCAGAAAATAACAGTTTGTTTTTACGCCCAAGTTCAAAAAAATAGCCAAATCTTACTGTAGAAAACAACAGTTTGGCCTCTTTTGATTCATATAAAACGCCTAGAAAATGGAGACCAACTAGTTAACGAGCGCTCCTTTGGAGCCTCGTAACGATCAGCGCCACTTGGCGCGCTCTAAGCCATTTGTCACGTGTCACACTCTGGACGCTCTCTTCGCATTTTTTTTCGCACGCGTTTTCAACCTTTTAAACATTTTTTCGGTTTTTTTTGACATTTTGGTTTTTCCCCGGTCTTCCTTAGCTTTTCGATCAAAATAAAAATTCAAGAAAAAAAATTGGCGCGAAAAACGTGTGTTTTTTTCTTTCGCGAGAGTCATAGTTTTTCTTCCATGAGAGGCACGGTTGTGCTTTAGCGAGAGTCACAGCCGTGTCTTTCGGAAACGGAAAAAAAGCGTTTTCTGTTTTTTTTCATTCACGAGAGTCGCGGTTTTGCTTCCGCGAGAGGCACGGTTGTGCTTTCGCGAGAGTCACGGCCGTGCCTCTCAGAAAGGGAAAAAACACGTCTTCTGTTTTTTTCTTTCACGAGAGTCACGGTTGTGCTTTTGCGAGAGTCACGGCCGTGCCTCTCGGAAAGGGAAAAAAACACGCGTTTTTTGTTTTTTTCTTTCGCGAGAGTCACGGTTTTGCTTCCGCAAGAGGCACGGTTGTGCCTTTCGGAAATGGAAAAGAAATGCGTTTTCTATTTTTTTTTTCTTTCATGAGAGTCACGGTTTTGCTTCCACGAGAGGCACGGTTGTGATTTTGCGAGAGGCACGGGCGTGCCTCTTTCGGGAAGGGAAAAACCCGTGCTCCCGGTTCTGGTTTTTTGTCCGGTTTTTTTCGTGAAAAAAGAAGTTCGTCAAAATCTATCAACATGGTATCTAGTTTCGAAGATCTCGACGCGAGGAATCCAACGGTGAAAACGGTTCAAGATTTTGATGCACGATTTAAGAGATAAAACGTTTTGAATAAACAGATCTATGAAAAAAGAAAAAACTTTCAGGTTGCGACAAGTGGCGCGGTGCATGTGCGCCACTTGTCGCGACCCGAAAAGGTGGAGTGTTCTTTGCAAAGAGTACTCCTTAATTGGTGATTTCATAGAAAATGATCAAAAGAAAAGGAAAACGAACTTGTGATTGCTGGGCTATTTTGAAGGGCTTTGCTTGGTCAATTTGGCCCATTGTTTCTTCTTTTTGAGCAATCTGCAAACGATGCTGTTTCTACTGTACGTAACATCAAAAGTTTGTCTCAAAGAAAAACGTTACATCAAAAGCAAAAAAGAAAATGTAAACTGTGTCAACAAGTTCATTTTTCTTCCATTTGGCCCTTTCAAATATGTTAAGGCATCTCCGGCGCCGATTCTAAAAAAGGACACACTACCCATGGATTGTACAAGGATAAGGCAATCTCTTGCCACACATCAGTGAGAAGAAAATAACACACCGACTCAAACACACAATCAAATCCAACACAAAGGGTATTCTTGAACTGACCAACTGCACTGCATCTCAACAACCTCCAGTCACATTCAAAAGAGCAACAACACCAAAAGCACTCTCCTGAGGATGCACTAACCATTCCTAATTGCCGAAAAGAGTTGGCAGATTGATGATGAGACTCGGGCAACCTCAAGAAAGTCATCGTCTTGGAATCATCTACAGTGGCGTATATAGCACCTCGAATGACCAAATCCAGAACAACGGTGAGCGCCAAAGGTACGCAAACAAGGACCTACAAACTGTGTCTCCGAAACAATGCTCCCAACACAGGAATACGATCGAGGATGCCGCCATCACCGATCTAGAATCAAACTTACATTCAATCGAATGGTAGCCCACCTGCAACTCTACCCGCTGGAATGGGGCACACTTTTCGAGTTTATTCACTCTGCCGCCACCGCAGCACCTCACGGAAGAAGCTTCATCGTCACACTCCACCAACACCACCACATCGAGCCACCACCGCAACCACCTGCACCAGCATGGTGCCAAACAACCATCGAGGTCCGATGTCACCATGCCTGTTGGCAGCCTCGGTTGAAGCCCCTTCGGCCAGATCCAGAACTAGATCCAGATCTCGAGACCCTAGGTCGCCGCTGACATGAAGGCACCACCACCGGAAGGAGCACACGCCACCACCGCCGCCAAGGAGCTGAGCCGCCGTCGGAGCTTCACCCACATCACGCCACCAAGAACTTCGACGGTGGAGCACCGCCCTAGTCGTCGGTGAAGAGGGGGCTATGCCCGAGAGAGGCCCTGCCGCCAACGACACTACCCTAGCTTCGCTCGGTGGTGGCCCTCGGCGACCGCGATGGAACGGGTAAGCGGGGGTTTTTAGATTAAAATTCAGATCACTCCCCTTGTTTCTTTGACTTAATATATCCGCTGGATATATCATCGTTTCAGGTTTTCCGCGGCCTGTGCTCTCCTCGTGACCCCACGTGCCGGCTCCGCCGCGAGACACCTTGCACGACACACGTCGACCGACCACCTCGTTGCGCGCCACACCATGTCGGACCCAGACGCTTCCGGCGGCCACGTACCCGCGCACGTGTAACGGCCTCAGCGAGCTCACCGCCGTAGTTTAAGAGAGCATCCGCCGGCCGCACCAACCTCAGCACGAACACTTCACTGAATCTTCATTCACACTCTGCAGCGAGCAAGCATTGAAGCACCATGGGTCAAGGCACGGAGGTGAAGACCAGGGAGGACCCCAAAGTGGAGATCCAGGTCAAGCAATCGATGGATTTTAACCTGAAGTAGTTAGTCCTCTGCAGTAACATTGGCAATGGCGACTGATTGATGCAAGCTTCGCGTGCAGGAGAAGGGCGAGGTGTTCTTCTTCTACCGGCCCAAGGTGGACAAGGAGGAGGCGCACAGCCCCGACGACGTGCAGCGGATGTACGTCGTGCTGCGCCCGGAGTCCGCCCCCGACCGCGCCGTCGAGGAGAAGCAGGCGCCGGACTCCGGCAAGGAGGGCAAGAAGAGGAAGACCCGTCACGGCGGCGATGAGAAGGGGCAGGCGGACGGCGGCAACGAAGGCGGCCACGGGAAGGAGGTGATAAACGAGATCGTTCATTCTCTGTCTGAGAAATCTGCACATTGCTCACCGTTTAGTTCTTTGCAGGAGGTGAACGTGGAGGAGAAGCCGCTGCTCCGGCTGATCGTGATGGGGAAGAAGAGCCTGCCGGACCCGGCGAAGCACGGCCGGCCGTTCTGGGGCTACGTCGACCTCGTCACGACCGACATCGAGGACGTCAAGGACGCGCTCAAGGGGGCGGAGTACGACACGGCGACGCGCGGCAAGCGGCACCAGTCCGCGGCGAGGGCGATGGGCGAGGGCGTGTACCGCATCGTCAAGCACGAGGGCCGCGGCGGCCGCCCGCACACCCACCTCGTCTACAAGCTCGAGCTGCCCTCGCGCGGCGAGGGCGCCGTCGGGGAGCCGCAGGAGGCCATGAACGTGGAGCCGGAGGCGTCGTTCCTGGTGCAGATCAAGAACCCCGAGCAGCGCGGCGGGGGCCGGGGCGGGGGCGGAGGCGGCGGCTTCGGCGGGCTGCAGGGCAAGCGGAAGGCCGCGTTCCCGGAGCACCTGCAGGGGCGGTTCGGGAGCAACCGCTACGCGCCGGCCGACCCGCCGGACCTGCTCAACTACGAGGGGTGCGAGCTGCTGCTGATCTCGGCGTCCGACGACGTGGAGGAGGAGCTGGGCCTGGAGCTGCAGACGGAGACGGAGGAGGAGACGGGGGAAGGCGCTGGTGATGGCGGCGAGGGCGGCCGCGCCTGGGCCGGGTGCTCGGACCTGGTGAAGATGTTCGGCGAGGTGGCCGACGTGAAGCCGCTGCTCAGCGGGAGCTGGGACTAGTTTAAGGTTCTAGCTCAACTAGCAGCAGTCCAGTAGACTACTTAGCGAGGCTAGCTAGGTAGGTCACAGAGGAGGCCAGGTTGTGTAGCTTGGCGGAAGCTCGCTCTGCAGTCTGCAACTGTAACGCGTTGTTTCCATGTATCGGGTATCGCAGCAGTGTTCAACTATTTGTGTGCCAATCCGAAGCATGGACGCCAGTCGACTTCATTTCCATCGCTTGTTGCAGTGTGATCTTATCCATACTTGAGTATCTGATCACCTGGATGTTTGGCATTGATTTATAGAGCTCACGGAGTTTTAGGTTTGCCATTGCAAACACTCAATCGATCACTTGGCCAACTACTGTTACCTGGTCAAGATAACCAAATCAACTGGGGGTACATAAACAGTGACTGTAGTTTAGTGGTGAGAATTCCACGTTGTGGCCGTGGAGACCTGGGCTCGAATCCCAGCAGCCACAATCTTCTTTTTCTTTCTTTCCTTTTTTGCATTTGCATATGTTGTCTTTGAAATATCGATATTTTTAGGTTAGCATTTTAACTATTTCATACTCCCTCCGTCGTAATGCACCGAGTATACTTTTTGTCAGAAGTCAGACACTAGAAACTTTGATCATGTTTATATACCAAAATATGTACACTTAAAATAGCAAATGCATATCTTTTTGGCAAAAGATAATAACAGCAAATGCGTATCACTGAAGATACATCATCACGTAAATTTTACGTTGCATATGTTTGAATTATATATATGAATAATTATGATACATCATCGTGTATATTTTTATGTTGTATATGTTTGAAATTATATATACGAATAATTCTTTTAGTAAACTATTTTTTGTTGGTTTGATTTTTCAGAAAATCCAACACATTACATTATAGAACTCAAGAAGTATTTGTTATTGCTTAGAAATAGACACTCAAGCCGGATCGCATGCGCGCTCTGGATGTGTTTCACCATTACGTGGTCCGAACGTGTTTCATCATTATGTGCATTGTCTTCAACTAGCACATATGCCCGGGTGATTGCAACGGGAGATAAAATTATCATGTATTTAAGTTTGGTGAGAATTGTATGTGCAATTAGAACATCGTGTGCATCTCTATGTAAAAAAATATTACCACATATAAGAACATATGTAAAATACTCTTTCAGTCCAGTAATAAATTGTACTAAATCAACCACACTTATTTTGGGACGGAGGGAGTACTAAACAATTACATAAGAATTTTTTTTAATTATCTATGTGTAAAATAGTCAAATAAAGCTAGCACATACTCCCTCCGTCCGGAAAAGCTTGTCCCTCAAATGGATGTATCAAGCATCAAGTTAGTGCTAGATACATCGAAAATTATCTGGCGTGGACGAGCTCGCTCGCTCCTGGTATCGCCATGCGTTCGTTCACTTCGGGATTTGGGACGTATGTAGTATTACCGGACGCGGACGCGGTGTATTTAATGCGTGTACATAACGGACAGAGACGGAGTGGGACACCCTGACCCCGATATGACGGTGACGCTGTCACCGAACCACCATCAGAAGCATGTGTAAATGGAGCTGAAGACCTGCAACGTGGTGAGCAGCAGTATGCTGATGGCGGCGAGGAAGGTGAGAATCTTCCATGAGCTGAGCACGTACTTGTGCATGAACCGCTTCGTCTTGACGCGCCACCGACCATCGTAGTAGCGGTTCACGTCCTCGATAACCTTGTCCATGGTCGGCACCTTGGAGTGCTGCACCGACCGGCTCATGCCGTTGCACGGGTTGGCCCCTTCGCTGTCCCTTTTCTTCATGTGGTTGAGCACGATGCCCCGCTTGCGGAGCAGTGCAACGTCGTCGTCCGTGTCAACGATGCCGTTCATGAGCTCCGTGTACCGGGTGAGCACCAGCGGGCCTGACGCGGCGGATGACTCGAAGGCGATCAGGTTCTGGAGCACCACCTCTGTGTTGCCGTCGAGGGTCACCGCGGGGAGGTAGAGTGTCGCTGTCTTGCGGTTGAATGCGATAGTTGACGCACTAGACATGTTGCCGTTGGTGGACGCAAACTTAACGCCGGAGCTAACCAGCTCGAACACCGGTGGGATCGTGATCTCCTACTGGTTGGCGCCGGCAGACATGAAGGGCTCAACATGCATACTAGGTATACCGGCGAGCAGCTTCCACGATGCCTTGACCACAAGCTCAACCGGCTTTATCACCTTGCCAAGGCGACCACCCTTGAGCTTCAACGCGATGAACTCGAACAGTTGCATCATCACGTGCTCGCTGCCGGTGCCAGTGCAAGGCTTCTCCTCCTGGCCTTGGCTGCCCCCGCCCGGTTGCTGCTCCTCAGGGACAGAGATATGCACTTCGATTTCTCCGAAAAACAGCAGGGTGGTGTGTGCATTCTCCGTGTCAGTGAGCATGGGCACCGCTGGCACGACCAGGTGGTAAAGCAGCTCGAGCAGGTGCGCGTGCTTCGTGACATCGCATGAGGTCGCCCGCGGTGGGAGCGGATAGTGCCGATCGACGTCCAAGCGATGAAGACAGCGGATTGTGTGCCCAAGTTGCGGGAGCAAAACTGCGGCACACGACCCACCAGGAGCCGTGTCACAGATTCACACAGCTTTGTTCAACTGTCTAAATGAGTTCTTTGCGAAATGACTTTGTTCAGCTGACAGATGGAAGCGCAAGTTCCCGAAGATAACCCGTGACGTCTTCACAAGGTAAATGAATGTTTGTAAGTTTCCCAACGTTTTTGTAAGTGGACGCCTGGGAGACCCTCCATCAGGAGGTGGCCAAATACCAGTCGAGGTTCTTCCGGGCTGGTGAGGGCGACAAGCAGAAGTACCATATGGTGAGCTGGCCCGACATTTGCAAACCCAAAGACCAGGGTGGCCTTGGGATCCTGTCATCCCGACGCATGAACATTGCCCTCCTGACCCGATGGTTGTGGCGTATTGCCAATGGGGAGGGAGGCCTCTGGCTCACCATCATCCGTAATAAGTACCTCCGTGGCCAACCTCTTGCCTTTTGCCAACGTACGGGTGGATCCCAGTTCTGGCAGTCCGTGATCCAGCTTCTGCCCGTACTACGCATCGGCACATCCATCTCGGTTGGCTCCGGGGCCTCGACCTTGTTCTGGTTCGACCGCTGGCTTGGGGACTCCCCCCTGGCTGCGCGATTCCCAGAACTATTTGCCATTGCGGCTGACCCTCGGGTCTCTGTCGAGACGGCCCTTATTGACTTAGGGCGTCTCGCCTTCCGGCGCCCCTTTGGCCCCCTCGAGGTGGCCGCCTGGGACTCCCTCCTCCAAGACATCGCACTTATGCCGATTAACGTCGAGGAGGACCGGGATGTTCTTTCCTGGCGCCTCGAGCCCTCTGGTTGTTTCTCCACGAAGTCCCTGTACGGCGCCATTGCTCCCTCGACGGCCCCGGAACCATTTAGCCTGATCTGGGACATCCGACTTCCGCTGAAAATCAGGATCTTCCTGTGGAAATGGATCCGTGGACGCCTCCCCTCTGGGCTTGAAGTCCTCAAGCGTAATGGCCCGGGTGATGGGATGTGCCCCATCTGTGGCACGATTGAGGATGCTAACCACATCTTTTTCTCGTGCCACTCGGCCCAGTTCCTTTGGGCCTGCTTCCGCGAAACGGTTGGCGGACAGTGGTGTAATACCAACTTCCCCGACCTGCTTGCCGAGCTCAACGCTTTCCCTACTCGCTACCGCCATATTAGATGGTTGTGCGTTGGGGTTCTCGCCTGGACGCTTTGGAACATTCGCAATAAGCTTGTTATTCAGAAGGTGCCTCTCCGACGTGCGACTGACGCAATCTTCAAATTGTGTGGCTACCTGCAGCTTTGGCGGCCGCTTAGCCGCCCCCAGGACCGGGACGTCATCACCACCCTCCTCTCCGATCTCCGCTCGATGGCGCTCCGCGTGGCTCCCCCGCTACCGTCTCCTCCTCCTGAGCCTGACTAGACCGCCTGGCGGCTGTATGGCGTGTGTGTTTTGGGTTTAGGGCTTGTTGTGCTGTGCCCTCAGCATTGACCCTTTCTTGTACCTTTTGTTCCTGTGGACTTTCGTGTGTGTGTGCGTGTTTTTGTGTTGGACCTTGTTGGATGCTTGTGGTTCGGTTGGCTTTATAACATAAAGCGGGGCGAAAGCCTTTTTCGGTAAGTGGACGCCTGGTGGAGATGACATGTTTGTTTGCCTAGTCCGGAATGTGTAAGCTCCACGCGATTGGGCAGCACGATGGGGACAAAATGATGTGGCCACTGAATAAGGTGATAGAGTCTGCTATGTTTTTTCATAATCTTGTTGTTAAACGGGATGCTGTTTTTTTTTTGTTCCCAAGATAGATGTTATTTGCATGCCGCTACCAATGAATTATGCAGAAAAACTTGGTCACTTTCCGTCAAACAGCTGTTTTTGAGGTATTTCGTCTGCGGGATGAGCATGAGAATTTCGTGGCTGACGATGTGTTACGGGCTACTCTGGAAGAAGGCAAGGGATGATGGATATGCATTGCTATGTCTTTTGTGGAATTTGCTTTTTCAACTAGGGAGGACTGGGTATTGGGGCTGACCACATCTAGCCATCTAGGTCTCTTGAATAAAAGCATGTAGTGTTTGAACTAGGGATTTATGATGTTTTTAAATGTCTGGGCGTATTTTATGTATGGAGGCCAGCGCAATCGATTGGATCTTTTCGATTGTTCTCACCATACAAATCACCAAATTGTGTTTTGTTAGAGGCAGGATTGTTTTATTTTCCTTTCGCGATGCTTGTGGGGGCGGTGATGAGAATGCTTTGCAACAGTATTGGGTGGTAGTCACACGGAAGCATCTTTTTGAAGTACACCGTCGAGAAATTTATTTTTTTTAATCAGAGGCAAAAGATTTGTCTTGTCGATAAATTAGAGGAGAATAGAGTTACAGAGTGTTACAAAAGCCCGAGAAAATGGCATGACAATTACTCGCGTAACACAACTGTCCCTAATTTTTTGGCCTCTGTTGTAACCCAAAAGTTTGGCCTCGTCAACAATAAGCTTTAGGAGGATTGGCGGCGGTCGAGGAATGTCTTTTGTTTATATGCACACCGGATGAGCAAGGCATGCAACTGATGCAAGTATCTAGCCTTCTTTTTACTTGTCGGAGCTATTACAATGAGAAGGAAGGAAAAACATTTCTAAAATTGGGTAGAGTTTTTTTCATGTGTTTTTGGTGGGGACGCTAACTGAGGTATTAAAAAGAAATTAAATTGTGTGTTTGTTAATGGAAAAATAAATTATTGTGAGCTTACTATATTTTTTTCATGTGAATTTATGTGTCATGTACTATTCTTTTGGAGGAAGTGGCATAATCAATTTACGGAAAGCTAATACTCCCTCCGTTCCAAATTACTCGTCGCAGAAATGGATGTATCTAGAACTAAAATACATCTAGATACATCCATACTTGTGACAAGTAATTCGGAACGAAGGGAGTAGATGTGTAGTTGTTTTTCTAAAAAGTTTTCTCCTTTTTTATTTATTATCATGTCTATAATTTTGTTGTTTGTCGATCTTTTTTCTACGTGCGTACACCACATGCATTGCAGTGGAGTGCTATTTTTTTGGCCTTATTTGTTTGTTCAACAGAATGGGGGAACTATTTGAAAGTGCTACACTGAATTTTTATAGGGTTGTACTAGCATCTCACACGTAGGCATCTCTGTTTTGTAGACATAGCTCCGTCTTCCCCAAGATTGTCCATAAGTTTGCAATGTTTTCGGCCAAGAATCTGAAGGTGGATGGTACTCCATATTTTTGCAATGATTTTCACCAAAAATCGGAAGGTGGCTCCATTTATTTGCAACGCTTTTGACCAAGACTCCGAAGGATGGATACCATGGGGTGTGGTTAGCAGGCAGCGTATGAGCAACATCTTTAATGTGAGTTATTTCTTTGACATTTTTTTAATTCAATAAAAAAATCACATCAGCACGGGCCAAATATTTTTTTTTGAAACATGGCCCCTTAAGTTCCGATTCATTAAAAAAGTAGAATAGAGTTGTCCGCTTAATTTACGGAAACCCGATAAAAAGCGTTACAACACATCCTCAAAAGGGCACCCGGTGATGCACGTGCAAAATGTAATTGTTATTTATGTTATTAAACTAAGTTACTGGTACTAGGACAATTCCGAATTGTCATTCAGATGATAGCATACCAGTCGATTACACGGCGACAGGGCCGAATAAACTTAGTATTTGTCTTAGCCCATAAACATATAGTCGTAGCATAAGTCTTTTAAACGCGACAGGGTTACATAAGCAGAAACAAAGTTGAGCTGATATAGTTGCGGCATAACTCTTATCTGCCACCTAAACCATTTGCTATTTGGCTTGATAATTGAACTGGGGATGCTGGCTTATTCGACCAATCCACGCCTACTCCAGGATTTGACCTGTACCAATGGAACAACATCATCATGGACTGCTAACTACCCGTTTCTTACACGCCGCCGTCTGCGTATGCCACTGTTTTCATGGGTGTAGCCGACCAGTCTATCTACGGTCGCATTCAATGCAGCCCTGGAACGCGTCGTCCAACAATTCGTCCACTTACCAGGAGCACACGAGCCCGTCCACGCCATCGCCGTTCTCTAGATACATCCATTTGATAGACAAGCTTGAAACAACCTTTTTTGGACGGAGGGAGTATACCGGTACATCGCAGTCAGTTCTTTTTGTTTTATATTCAATTCTTAAACAATTATG
Organism: Triticum aestivum; assembly: GCF_018294505.1. Classification (NCBI taxonomy): domain Eukaryota; kingdom Viridiplantae; phylum Streptophyta; class Magnoliopsida; order Poales; family Poaceae; genus Triticum; species Triticum aestivum. The sequence goes on from NC_057811.1 coordinate 85,262,768, forward strand.
CATTTCAAAGTCTAATCAACTACAACCGCCCAAGTAAAATGATATGTTTGGTTTCCAATGCTATAGTTTATATTTATTATCTATTTTCTCTAGGAAATACTTGATAGTAGATAAAATCAACCAGTACATATCTAGAGCATGGGTTGAACCACTTATGTGGTTGTGTATGATGTCATACAATATCCATTTTCAGGGCATCATACAATGTATATGTTATTAAAGAAAGATAACTAGCAAAGTGGAAGAGATGTACTTGTTTGGCGTCTTGACAGCGGTAAGCAATTAGATGCAAGGAGGTAGTATTGGTGGCTGTGCCTGGGGCATGCTAGGTCAAACTAAACTGGTGAGGGAGCTTCTGATTGAATATGGTGCTAGAAAGACTGATAACTTGTCATGTGTACTTGGCCTAGATCATTTTGAGGCGTTCGCACACCTTCCCGGTCTCCTTGGCGTCGAGGTATGTCGGAGGCAATCCCTGTGCATCCACTCTTTCAAGGAGTTCATTGTATCTCCATCGTCCTTCTTGCAAAATTCTTTTCCTACAGCTGAAAGGTTCCTTGTTTATTTCAATGTTCAAACTCGTTAACTGCTGAATTATATGAATAGCCTGTAAGAATTTATCTCTCTTGATTAAAGCATTGACAACTAAATCAAGAATATCTTCTTATGTGAAAGAACCTAATGCATCTTCAAGCATGTCCAAATACACTCTTAATACTAAGTTACTAACTCCAATTTTCTCCTTCTGACCAGAAGATTCAGAAGTACTACCTCTGTTTATTTTTATAAAACGTTTTAGACTTTCAGACACTGTTGAAAACAGCACAAAGCAAGTTGTCTGAACGTCTTATAAAAACAAACGGAGGGAGTATTTGATAACATGAAGCTGAAGGAGTCAAACACGTAGACCTTGCACGATCAAAAAATAGCCACTAATTTGTTGAGGTGGCCAGCTTCTAAATACATCCGGATAATCCGACAAACATTCCATTTGCGCCAGTTAGAGCCTTGTTATCACCCAGCAAGAGAAGCAATGCTTCGGTTTGGCTGAGCATCTGAACATGTGCAAGTATGGGTTGAGAAGGAGCAACATCAATCAGGAAAAAGCCGGATGAACAAATTCGTTGCAATCTCTCATGTCTGTATAAGCAACTCAGACTTAATCTTAATTCTTGCAAAAGAACAAATTCATTATAACCTTAAAATCTGATCCTAAACTTGCTGAGCAACACATGCACGTACACGAAGGCCGATCCTTGATTTATTCCTATATTGGCTAGATGCTATGTACAAAAGGAAACGATGCTTGCCAGAGAAAAGGACACGTACATATGAAACCCAAACCTGACGAATGTGGCCAGACACGAGCAAAGATGATTTCGTTCTGTGTGTTCAACCCGAGCACCTCTGTAGTCTTATCCATCTGACCAAATCTTGCACGCGTAGACTATGGTGATGCAGCAACACCACACACACATGCTTTGCAATTGCTCGACCATGGCCTCTTCACCTGGCCACACCTCCGTCTACACCATCCGCCATCATCACCCTCACCTGTGGTGCTAGACCATGGCCGTCGATGGGGGCGGCAGATCCCACATGCCGCAGTCGATCCTGTCATGCAGCGTCGTAGGGCTTGATGTGCCGCAGCTGGCCACAAGAAGGAGGCCGATGCGGAGTTTGCGGCGTGTTCCGCGGGTGAGATCGAGGGATCGGGCACGGCCGCACGGGGCAAGAATCAAGCGGAGGGAAGAAGGAAAAGAGAAAATTGGGTTGGGGACGGGACAAACATGGACCGGTAGCCCACCCGTGCGTTGCAGATAGCTCTAGTCGTCGGATTGGACATATTTTTTTTACGCATAATATAGGACAAAGCGGACGAAAATTACTGGACCAAACCAAAAATATTAACTTTCTTTAATAGTAGGTATAGATACGGGCCGGTCCGGCGACCAAGTCCGTGAACTTTTTCGCAAACCAAAAAAAACTGGAGGATTGCGGGCGTCTAGACTGTCACCGCATTGCTCTGGCTTACCCAATAACCTCTCCCACCTCTCTCGCACTTTCGTCCAATGCTGCAACGCTTGCTGCGCCGCATTCATACCAGGCTAGAGCATACCACTGCCAACATTGATGTCGAGCGACATGACCGAACGGGAGGGCGAAGCTGACTGACGCTACCTCTCGGGTGTAATTGCTTCAATGCAAACGTCGCGTCTGGAGAAACCAATTCCAGCCACTGCCCCTGCATTGAAGCGGGCTGATCAGCCCTTTCACATGACCTGGTCGCGGCTATTAAAATCATGCGCTGACGATGCACATATCCACACTACCTCCTCTCCAAGCCCATCCCCCTCTCTGAGCCCCTCCTCCTTCCCGAGCATCTTCAACTCCTGCGATGCCGAAGTCCTGGTTCTCCGCGTCGACAAGCGGCGATGACAACGATAGTTATTCGCCAGGCGGTTCATAGCGTTGCCGCCCTCGCTCGCTGGGCCCCTTGTCCACGGCGGCCTGCTCCTCAGGCAAGGAGGAGATCATCAGCTCCTCCGGTGACGAGGATGACCAAGTGCCGCCGTAAGAGTACCAGTTGTAGCAGCAATTGTGCCTCCTTGCGGAGGCGGCTTTGACGGACGAGGAATTCTTTTCGTCAGATGGAGCTCATGACGGAGCGATTCTTTCGTCAGATGGAGCTCATGACGGAGCGATTGCTCCGTTAGATGGTCCCCGCACCACTGTCGCCGCCGCGTGCGGTCAAGAAGGAGCCGCCGTCCCCGCGCTGCTACTGTGTGAAGCGGGAAACGGTGTCCCCTCTCCGGTGGGTGAAGTAGGACCCCCCCCCCCCGCGCCGCCGCGCATAACCGCGACAACGTTCTAGATCGAACGATGTGTCAAGGAGAAGCAGTCGTCCCCGCCAGGCAACCGCGACGTCCAAATTAGTGAACATGGCAAGGCCGCTGCCAGTGCTCCGCGTGCGTCATCGGCTTTGGCTGCGACAACCCTCTGCACCGCACAGGAGGAAGGGGAGCGGCTCCTCCGCGAGAGCCAGGCTGCGGCCGAACAAGGCTGCCGCGACCCACTGACGCCCTACCATCGCTGGAGGGACGACGACGGCGGCACTGCCAGCGATGGCGGTGCGGCCGGGCAGGGTGACCACGCATACGAGGTGGTCAGCTGGTACAAGCTATAATTTTTAGTTTATCTCCGAACTTTTGAATGAATTCTGACGTGTTTGCTTAAATTTGTCCGGTTATTTTATGTTTGAAATGTATGCTGATAGCCTTGGATGGTCAGCTCCTGCATCCGTGTCCGCGGACTGGTCCTCCCTGTCTGTGGACGGGTACGGTGTCTGCAGGGGTGGTGCTATGGGTTGTGACATGGGTGGAGGCAGGGGTGGTTCTATGGGTGGTGGCATGGGAGTAGGCCATGAAAACAATGAATTCAGTGGTGGCAGTGAGGCCAATTATGGCAATACAATGTTCCAAGCCATGGAGACAATGTAAGCACAAGTGCCAATGAAGGTGATGAAAATTGAGAGGCTATGCACTTTGCTCAATGCAATTTTGTTTGTGTTGGTGATGTACTATGCTTGTGGTTTGCATTTGAACTTGATATGTGGATTTGAGTTGATTTTGATATGTGTGCAATCATTTTTCGAAAGTTAAAAGTTTATCCATAGTTCATCATTTGTTTCAAAACATACGCAATTATGGAGAAGAAATTATGGTGCGGCTATCGTATTTTAGGACAGCTGCTAGAGCAATGTTGCCCTATTTTAGGACAACTATTCAAGATGACCATCTTTTCTTGCCCAAAATTCACCTTTTGGTGCCCGAAATTTTACTCACTTTTTGGTGTTCTAGAACAGGGTTGTTGTTGGAGATGCTTTAATTGAGCTCGCATCTCTGTGGTTTATGAAAACACCACGGCTACCTGCATTGTTTTTGAGCCATTAACATCTATGGCTCGACTGAGACTGGATGAGTGGATACATATCAGAAATCATATTTTGCACATAGTTTGATAGACTGTATTAGGTTGCCTGCATTTACCAGAAATCATATTTTGCACAAAGTTTGATAGACTGTATTAGGTTGCCTGCATTAGGAGGCAAATTTCCCCGGTTGATTGCACACATTCGGCCTAATTTGACTTGATTAAGAGTTAACACTACATCGGTCGAGTACATATGTATAGATCCATTCGTCTATTTTGAAAATTTTTTGAGTGCCGAGTCTATTTTGATCTTTTTTTTAGATCGACCGACGGACGGACAGAGTAGAGCATCCAGATCGACGGCCCAAGGAAACGACGGGCCTCCGCACTATCGTGCCTAGCCCACGACATGAAAACTCGCTTCGCCAGCCCAATGCACCGATACCTCTCACGCTCGTCCCTCTCTTCTCCTTTCTTTTCCCTCCTAAAAAAAACCCAAATCGACAGAGAGACGCCATGGCGATTCAGTTCTAGCTAGCTAGGTCTTCCTCCCGATTCCCCTTCCCTCTCGGCCGGCTTGGACTGCCGCGCCAGCTGCTCGCCGCCGCGTCTGACCCGCGTGCCGCCGCCGGCCCCTTCCCGCGCCGCACCCGAGAGAACCCTAGCGCCCACTTCCTCCCCGATGGACGAGCACCAGGCCGGGGATCTCGTCAAGGAGCTCGTCCTCCGCCTCGTCCCCGCCGACTCCGGCGGCGCGCTGCGGTTCGCGCACCGGCTGCTCTCCAGCCGCCTCGCCCCGGCCGTCCTCCCCGACGAGCACGCGCTGGCGGAGTCCGTCAAGCGCCGCCTCGCCGCCTCCGGCCGCCCCGACGACGCGCTCGCCTTCGCCGAACTCCACTCCAAGCTCTCCGCCCGGTCCCGCCCCGCCTCCCTCTGGCCGCTCCTCTACCTGCTCGATTCGCTCTCCTCCCACCGCCGCGGGGCCGCCTCCTGCCTCCCCGACCTCCCCACCGCCGCGCCGCCGAGGCAGGCCTCGCGGGCGCCCGGCACGCCGGCCGGCGGCGTGGCGCTCGTCTCCAAGGACCCGGACAACATCCGCGAGATCGCGCTGCGGGAGTACACCGAGCTGGTGCTCGACGAGACGGAGGTGTCAGAGGCCACGCTGGTGCGCGACGTGCTCTACGCCTGCCAGGGCATCGACGGACGCTACGTTCGGTACGACAAGGCCAGCGACACCTACGACCTGCCCGCCGGAGTCCACGTGCCCAGCTCCACTCGCACCCTGGTACGCAAGCTGTGCGAGGTCGGCTGGCTGTTCCGCAAGGTGCGAGGCTTCGTTTCCGACAATGTGAGCCGCTTGCCCTCTCATGCCGCCGCCGAGGTCGGCACTGTTGCTCAGGCCTTCTGCTCAGCTCTACAGGAGGAACTGTCTGATTACTATAAGCTGCTTGCAGTTCTAGAGTCGTACTCGTTGAACCCGATCCCAACACCTGGGTCTGATTCGGGTGTGTCAGGTAATTACCTCTCGCTGCGGCGTCTTGTTGTGTGGCTTGCTGAGCCTGCGGTGAAAATGCGCTTGATGGCTGTCTTGGTGGATGGATGCCGTGGTTTGAGAGGTGGTGGAATGGCTGGTGCGATCCACGGGCACGCACAGCATGGGGATCCCATGGTTCAAGACTTCATGGGCCGCTTGCTGCGGCGAGTCTGCTCACCACTCTTTGAAATGGTCCGAAGCTGGGTGCTTGAAGGTGAATTGGAGGATGTATTTGGCGAGTTCTTCATTGTTGGGCAGCCAGTTAAGGCTGAATCTTTGTGGCGGGAGGGCTACCTTATTCAGTCTGATATGCTACCGAGTTTCATTTCTCCGGTGCTGGCACAAAGGATCCTTAGAACAGGGAAGTCAATCAACTTTCTCAGAGTTTGCTGTGATGATAATGGTTGGGCTGAGGCTGCCACTGAGGCTGCAGCCTATGTTGGCACCACAACAAGTCGAGGTGGGCTTGGTTATGGGCAGATTGATGCTTTGGAGGCATTGGTGGTAGAAGCAGCCAAGAGGATTGATCAACGTTTGATGGACGTGATTCATAAGCGATACCGATTTAAAGACCATTGTCTTGCTATCAAGAGGTATTTGCTTCTTGGGCAGGGTGATTTTGTTCAGTATCTGATGGATGTTGTTGGTCCTGAGTTGTCAGAACCAGCCAATAGAATTAGCCCCTTCCACCTTGCTGGCTTGCTTGAAACTGCAATACGTGCATCTGACGCACAATATGATGACCGTGACATCTTGGACCGGATAAAAGTAAAGATGATGGATCACGGAGATGGTGATGTTGGCTGGGATGTCTTCTCCTTGGAGTATGATGCTAGGGTCCCTCTGGACACGGTGTTCACAGCTTCAGTCATGAAGATGTACCTCAAGATATTCAACTTCCTATGGAAGCTTAAGCGTGTTGACCATTCTCTGACCGGAGTCTGGAAGACAATGAAGCCTAATTGCATTGTTTCTTCTCCATTTTACAAGGAAGGGACAAGCATCAGGGCTCAGTTTGTTTCAGTTCTTCGGAAATGCCAAGTTCTGTTTAATGAAATGAACCATTTTGTGACCAACTTCCAGTACTACATTATGTTTGAGGTCCTAGAGGTTTCCTGGGCTCGTTTTTCAGAAGAAATGGATGCAGCAAAAGATTTAGACGATCTTCTCATGGGACATGATAAGTATCTCACTTCAATTGTGGAGAAGTCTCTCCTGGGTGAGCGGTCCCTGGGAATTTTGAGAAATCTTTTTGCCTTGTTTGACATCATATTACAGTTCCGCAGCCATGCTGATAGGTGGTTTGAACGGATATACGAGTTGCAACTAAGGTTAGATTATTGCAGAAATAGCTAATGCCATCTTTCCCTCAAAATCTCATCACATCTACCGTTTGATTTACTTTTAAGTTCTCCTTTGTACTGCAGGGGAAAGAGTAAACCGAAAACAAAATCCAAGGAAACAGGTTCATGGCTGGAGGGGGGCAGAAAAGCCATGATTCAACTCGCAGGGGAACTATTTCGGAAAATGGGTGAAGATTTGGATAGCATTGCGAAAGATTATACAGCTTCTCTCGACTCATTTATCTCCCAGTTGCCCCTGCAGCAACACGTTGATTTGAAGTTCCTTCTCTTTCGTTTGGACTTCACTGAATACTACAGCCGTGTTTCGTCCAACAAATGAAATGAGTGTGTGCTTCTAATGCGGAAGAAATAGGTGTTAGATACACTTTTTGGTTGGGGTGGGTGCTTATCATTGATCATTATCTGATATTTCTCGCCCACATTAGTTAGTACCTTTTCTAGTTTTAGTTCATCTTTTTGGAGTATATTTGAAGTGCTGGTATTTGCTTCTCAAGATGGCTTTGGTAACACTGAAATATCTTTGACTTGTGACTGGATTGATTATTTATGTATTGTGAATTGAGGGCCAGCATGTTCTCAAATACTACACTTGGTACTTCCACCTCATAATTTCACAAAAAAGCAATGCATCTGTTTGTTACCCAGATCATGCTTCACACAGACCTCATTCTATCATATGTATTGCGTCATACATTTTTTTCCTTTCTGCCTTTCAAAGGAATATAATGTTCACTCACTGCAGTTCTACAGTTGTGTATTGGTAACTCTCTGCCGTCATATTTCTTTATGAATCCACGACTGATTTCAGACTACTGTGTAGTATTGATAATTCTAGAAGGTGTTTTGCTTATGAACATGACCGCGACAACTGATCTCAGACTTACTTTCTTGGAATTTGATAAAATAAACTATTTGCTAGGTGCGTTTCCCAGGACAATTTAGTTTCAGCATATGATATATCTCTTCGGTATTTTGGACTATCTGTTTGGTACAGCTGGTGCCTGGTGGTGCTACTTTGTATCAGGGTGGCACTTACTGCTGTTCCTAGTTATGCTTAACCAGTAGATACCCCTGTAAATGCGTCCTAAACTGTCTCCATCTTGCAGGCTCATGAAAAAACTGATGAAGCAACACTCTAAAATCCAGGATGTACATGAACAGGTAAGAACAGCTGCAAGGGATGATTGAATTCTGTAGGTGGATTGATTGAACGATGAGACTAGTCTAACTCTTTTGCTTTCTGTTGCTGCTAAAACAGTTGAAAAGGAAGTTATGATCTCAAAGCTAAGCCTAATGATGAAAGTGTATCAGTTATGTCATCTGACGCACAGATTGTTGATTGGCAAGGAAATGATTATCTTTCTAATTTCTAAATATATACTCCCTCTGTCAGGAAATACTTCCATTTTTATCCATTTCTCCGATAAGTATTTTCGGATGGAGTATTTTGTTAGTACTACTCAAGTATTGTATGTTACTTCCTTTCTGAGAGTTGCTGTTTTCCTCACATTTTGCATGAATCCCTTCCAACCAGTACATGAAATGGAGGAGCATCTCAAGGGGAAAGTGAAAGAAAGGAATCAAATAATAGCAGATGAAAATCAGAAGCTGCACGCATTGAGGTGAACTGCAGTGCCTTGAACCTAGAGAAAAGAAAGTAGAGGCAATGATCGCTGAGGTGATGTTCTTTATTCTGAATATATTGCTGGTTCAAACTTAAAATCCTTTTAATATGAGAAACATCATTAAATTGGTGATTCTTGTGAGGTCTTATTACTCACAAGAATTAAAATCACGGCACTTATTTTGGAACGGAGGGAGTAGTATTTATTGCCGCCTGTTCGTGCAGAAGTACGATACTAGCTGTCCATCTCTTTGATAGTTAAAGCCTGCAGGTTTAGCTGCATTATGTTAATTGTATCTTTTTTTTCTCCTGAAAATAACTGACATATCACGTTTCTGTATATCACCACATAGGCTTCGAATTTGTGTTCGGAAGCTGCTTCAGTAAGGACTGCTGCCACAGCAGAACAGCAGAAGATTCACGCAAAATTCAACAACATTGTGAAGGCGGTACGTGTCAGCTAGAAGACTGTTTTGTAAAATAATCAATAGAGCATGCATCTTTTCAAATATATCTGTAGGTGCTAATATATTGATTCTTTCTGTAGTTCAACACCTACATGGATAGCGTTGGCCCTTTCCTCGAGCAAGTCTAGGAGATTGGCAGGTTAGATCACCGAGCTCTCAAGGCCATCTAAATACCTTTCACGCTTAATAGAAGCACCTACCTGTGAGGCTGTGACTAGAAGCCAGACTGAATATTGCCCAAGTCGATATTTGACCTGTTTCATAATGTAGGCCAGCAGCTGAGGATTTCTGATCGAATGATCCAGTTTGCTGTTTCCGAATGTGGAGGCAACTGGCAGGGGATGGAGCCTCTGTTCCCGACCCATCTGCCGCCGTCACAACAAAAACCACGTCCAGAGCCAGTGCAATGAGCAAGAAGTCGAGGGCTCGGAAAAGGACATGAGCTGTGGTTCTTACCAGTGCATGGAGGGAAAACCCAGTAAATATCTCTGTTTATGTGGGCATGGTGCTGTAGTGGTGCCTCTAGCTGCTATTTATGCGCTGGTTCGGTTCGGGGCTAGTTATTGATCGAGGTAACCGAATGCTGCCGATGTTATTTTCTACTCCTTCCATTCGGAAATAAATGACGTGGTTTTAGTTTTTGACACTTCAATCTTTTGCTTCGGTTGTGACTTGTCATCAGATACGATGGCTTTGTCGTCTTACCGATACAATTGGAACCTGACACTCTTCTTTCGTTGGGCAAAGTGAGGGATTTATGTCTATACTTCAAACATCATCATGCATTATATTAGAACCAACTTCTGAATTCCTGAAACTGAATTTGGAACCACACATAATTTATACTTCATCACATCCAGAATGCTTGATGCTATTATTTCTGGTAGGGATGAAGTTTTCTCCAGCCACTTTTGGCAACATTTCTTCCGGTTAACTGTCACTCACTGAATATGAGTAGCGCTAGCCACCCAGAGACAGAGGGATTAAACCAGTGTCTGGAAACTTACTCGAGATGTTCCCACAAATGGGACCATTGGTTGCCGTTAGCTGAGTTCTGGTATAACACAAGTACTCCCTCTGTAAACTAATATAAGAGCGTTTAGATCACTACTTTAGTAATCTAAACGCTCTTATATTAGTTTACGGAGGGAGTAATACTTGAAGATTACACAAGTAATACTTGGAGATTCAACCGTAGGTGCAAATGACAGTTGCTCGGAGGACGGATAAAAATTTGGCGTTCAATTATTTTGACAGTTCGCTTATACAGAGAGCAGTAAAATCCACCCTGTGGTCCATGTATCTGTTTTGAAGAAAGCAGTGCCACCGTTTCGGGAGGTATGTCTGGATCTTCATGAAATTTGTACCAATACCGATCATGTTGCTCAGCCGATAAATGTCCACGATCGGCGCCAGGTACAACAAGATGACGGTGTGTTAACGCAAGTGTTGGTCCATAGGGGAGGCCTGCCAGATAAATGGGCGACCTATACCAAAATCTTCAGTTATGTCCACAGAAGTAGTTCCATCTTGGTGCCCGCCTAATGCTGGGAAAGTTAAGTTGAACTGCATAGATAGTAGTAGTGGTAGTAAAACTAGCACGTACGATTGCCGTGTATCAGGAACTATATACCGCCTAGTGTGCTGCTAGGGATGTCATGACCGTGACAATAACCACCCGTTTTCTTGTCTCAGTGCACTTTCTTCACCCATGGTGAAACACTCGGGGACCAGATAGCCCCTCGACCGTGATGTGCTTCAACTACAATAGTGTCTCTCACAAACAGGCACATGTACACAAACACTTGACACGAACTTCATGACTCACCCCGCCTTAATTAGCGGCATCATGTTGCCCGTCTCATATCGGCATTTCACTGACTATGGCGTAATCGAAGCCAACATCTCACCAATTTCGTACAACAATGATTTCACACTGTCGACATGGCGACCACACACCATATCACACTGGCCTTGCGCCAACACACGGCTTCATTATCTGTCTAACTCCCCGGAAGATGATCTTGACGCACTCCGCCGGACGACGACCGCCGCCCTTGCTAACAATAGTGTGCTCGCCGTTTTTGCCTTGTCGCTCCACCATACTATGATCTACCCCCGTGAGGCGCTAGCATGAGTGACCTCTCCTGGACATGCACGACTTTAAATCTTGGACCTCACCCCCGCATGGGTTTGCCAAGGATCCATCACATCGAAATAACACTAACTAGAGTAGACCACTCGTGTTGTAATTTGAAACATACACAAACATATACTCCCTCCGTTCCAAATCGACGAGTAATTTGGAACGGAGGGAGTACCTGCTATGATCATGATTTGGAAGCTAACCAAATCAGCAAGCTCGGATTATTTTCCAAATTCCAATAGATATTACTCCTTACTCTTTGCGAATGAGTTGTCATGTGTGACGCGCTATGTATGCCAAGCTGTAAATCTTAGTCGATGCTATCATCTTGTCTTTCTCAGAGAGTTAAACACACTATTGTTGTGTGAAAATAGTACAGGCACGAAAAATGTATAGCCCAGAGACAATGTACGTAGCATTTAAATGGCGCGTCGCAGCACCCATGATCAAGCTAGCCTTAGGAGAATTTTGGCCCTCACGGCAAATGTCGCAGCGCGCATGATCAAGCTAGTCTTGGGAGAATTTTAGCCCTCACAACAATAAGCTCACACTTATACACTATATTCTTCACTGCATTGATTTCGTAGGCTACAGCCTTGATGTTAAATCACCACCCGGAAACATCGGTTGAAGAACCTCTTGAGGTGACAAGATCCAAATGGACTTCACGATGATCGCAAACTCCCTGCAGCATCAATGCCAAAAATGTCAGGGTAACCGACCAGTATAATCGTTCATCATGAACAGTAAAAGAAAAGAGGGCAGTGTTCTAAACTTCTCATTTTTTCAAGGAAATATGCACACATTAATTTGTGTTTCGGTTGTATCAATTCCTGACATTTTTAACAGATTCTAGTTTCTCGGGGAATATTTGAGACAGGGAATCTTGAGAAGTTCATATTGCCATAGGCAGAAAGTTGACGGTGGACTTACTCCCATGGGCCATCACCGAGAAGTAGGAAGTCACCCTCATCATCCTGGTAGATACACTTCCAACCTATACTCTGTCGATCTTCGAGTTGCCCTTCCATGCCAAACATGTGGGCCAAAGCTTGATTCAGTTCTCCATATCCAGAGAAGCTACCAATGTCAATGGAACGGCTTATAGCCCCACGTTTGTGCACCTGACACACATAGGTTAGGATAACATGCAGAAAAATGTTTAAGAAGAACACTGTACTATCATTTGGCTGAGCAAATAGTCCTGATTTCCAACTTTCTAAAGCTAATAGCACAACACCCATGCGACAATGTTTAAGAAGAACACTGCACTATCATTTGGCTGAGCAAAAATCATCCATACCCGTTCTCATTTAAATTGTTTGGGCCAGGTCAACAGTTAGCGTGGCCCGAAGATGAATGAACCACCGGCACCAATTGAAGATCTTCATAGGAGTAAGGATATATTATTCCTAAATAATTTCCTTTTTCTTTACAGAAAATTACAGTTAAATACGCCCCTTATAGTCCTTATCGTAATGCCTCGCAAATTAGTTACTCTTATGAATCAGGAAACATATACTGCTTGAAAAACATAGTGTCGAGAGGAAAGAGCAAACCTTAGTTAATGGCATCCTCTGGCCAAGGGGCGAGGCGCCGGGAGTTTCTGTTCAACGAGGCGTCATCCTTAATTAGAGAATCGATGGAACCGAAAGCCCCGCCACCAAAAAACGGAATGGGCCGAGCAAAATGGAGGAGCGATGGGTGGGGGAGGGACGAGGTTTCTCACCTGACCACGGGCGGGCGGGCGGAGATTCGGCTGCCGAGCAGAACAGAGCAGAGCAGAGGGCGGAGGAGCCAAAGTGTAGTGGTGGTACACAACTACTGATCAACTGGCTCTTGTGCGGTGCGCGTAGGGGCACCCAACAATCAACAATGCGGTCGGCGAACAAGCACTTTGCCGTCCCATCGGTCAAATCGGCACACAGAATTATTGGTTCCCTCGTCAGGCCAGATCAGATACGATGTACTGTACCCACTCGTCGAAATAAATCACTTTTCTGAACGCGATGGTTGGTCGAGGGAAGTGGTATCCCAGCCCATCAGGTCTTAAGTTTTGATGCTCGCATAAATTCTGGTGTGTTAAAAAAAATCAGTTTTCTGAATAATGGCAGGCCAGGGCACGGGTTGGCCCAGCCGTAGCTCCGGCGCTGCACTATTTGTGAACCAACTTGTGGTTGGGTGGGTAAAGGACAATGATATCCCTAATCCATCAAAGTTAAAGTCTTGATGCTCACATTTTTCTGAATTTATTTTAGGATTTTCGGCGAGTCGCCTACATTGATTTTGTAATAATATAACCGAAAAAAAAGATTTTGTAATAATATGCCCGACTCGGTCTCTCGGAGGTGCTTATATGGATAGAGTGTGCATGCGTGCATTCATGGAGTGAATGTATGCGTGTATATATGAGCGCTTTGTGTCTGTACTATGTTAATAAAAAATCAATTTTTTAAGCACCGGCTCTACTTTCCTTTTTCACTCCGTACTACATTAGGCTTGTCTGACGCATAACTATTCGAAAGTTTGACCAAGTTTATAAAAAAAAAATCAACATTCTTAATACAAAATTGATATTATTAGACACATAGTAAAATAGCAAGGAATATACATGCAACACACGTTTCGTTGAAGTCAAATTGTGAATACTTAGATCACGTCTCAACTAATAGAATTAACTAGTTTTTGTGCATGTGAGTTGTTACACCATATCTAGTAAAGACAACAATAAATCATATATGTACATGATATTCATGTCACTGTTACTCATACCCATAACTTACCAAAGAGACCATCTAAATCTAATGAGAATTTCATGGGCTCTGTACCTCTCAATCATTGCATCTAATTCGTCTTAGCCCTTCCCGCCTTGTTTCCCCTCCCCTCCTATCTTGTCTAGTCGCCCCACACTTTCCCTTCTTTTCTAGGTGTGCACCCTACTCCAACAGCTCCAAGTGGAAATCCGCCTCACACAATCGACAAACACATAATATGAAGAATACCGTAAATCTACCATTACATTGAGGTTATGAGGTCAATTCAACAATTAGAAAAAGTACAATAAAAAATCTGGTGAACTATACTTAGGTCTCTAGTGTTGGAGTTGCAAGATCTATTTTCATCATTAGTGACATGGAATTATTGGAGTTAAAAAAATGTCCCTAAAAAAATATACTTATTGTTATCACAATAACTGGTTTGAACAAGCAATTTTGATTACTAATATTAGTTACTCAAAATATAGTTTAAGTGCAAGGTTGCAAAGTAAATGGATGTTTAGAAATTAGAAATGAAAACAACAAGTTATCCAAACTTAGAAATACCTGCAAAGGAGATTAAAAGTTGGCCAAAAAACATCATCCACACATCAGTTCAAGTGGCCAAGCAAGGAGTAAATACAAGAATAGCTTTATGTTATATTTGATGCTAATGTGTCCAAATAACATCTTGACCGACACGCGTCCTGCAACAAGAATCAGTTGTCCTACCGCAGGCCCTATCCACACGCCGGGTTGCGTCGATAATTAAGATAATGAAACCAGACAAGAGCTTTGGGCGTTTAATGACTACACCTCAGTTATCCCCAAGGATATGATCCATGTTACCCTACTGAACCTTACTGTCATCGGTGTTCGGTATAACACTTCACGGTCCCCTTGTTCCTAGCCTTACCGGTGATCGGTCTCCATGATCCTAGGTACCTGCAGGGATGAAGAATCGCGGACAAGACATGAGATATCTCATCACTGGTACATCGAGGTGCTATACAAACGGTTTTAACCCCTTTCCGTGATGGCGTTCTGAACCGTCGTCTAGTGAGTGACTGCGATGGGGGGGGGGGTCTTTCCCACACGACCCAGAAACCGTCGGGGATACGCCCTCCTGGTACACACGCTCGGCAAAATGAGGTCGTGTGCGACGGGCGAGCGACCAAATACAATTGTACAGGCCCAACCGGTCCGGTCGTAAGTACACCCCACACAGTCAGTCCCAAACAAATGTTTTCGTTTGTTATGTACATTCCACACAGTCAATCCAAGGAATAGGTTTCCGTTCTTATGTACATCCCACACAGTCAAACCAGGGAAAACATTTCCGTTCGTATGTACATCCCACATAGTCAATCCAGGGAAAATGTTTCCGTTCATATGTACATCCCACGCAGTTTTATGTATAGGCTCGTGTGTGATAGGTGTAACTATCACACACGCTCTGCCTCGGTTAACCGTTTGCTTTTATTCAACTACATCACATACGATTTGATGAAGTAAACTGTGTGGCATTGGGCTATCCATCACAAGCGCTTTTACTGCTAGAACCGTTTGCAAAGTTCATGACCCATTTAGCAGGTTTATTAGTTAACAGTTAATAATTCCAATATTACGCAAATTCACATTTCATATCGAACATCGGTTTGCCAATTTCATATCAGGCACATAAATATATTTTAACATCACAGTACGATAGCTACCTGAAAACAACATAGTACAACATATAGCTAGTTCAGCTTCATAAGGACAATATATTCATTTCCCTAATTGAGATCATCCAGGCTCGTCTTATCCACCTCTGCTTCCAGTTCAGTAAGAACCTGTTTTGCACTGGTCAACTGGGAAAGTGCCTCCTGCTTCGCCAACACCATCTTAGCAAAGTTCGATTTAAAAAATCTGAGCTCATTCTCCACCTTCCTCGTTTTATCCCGCATCTTCAAATATTCTTCAGTGTTGACAATACTTTCTCTAAGCCTACCTCTGTTCTCTTCCTCATACATGCTCCAGAGCTTTACTAGGCACATCTTCAAAGACTGTGGCCACTCTTGATCAACCCACTCCAAGTAAGAACACTTGCGTTCATCCTATGATATTTAAAACTAGATCAGTAACAATTGTAGGGGAAATGGGTTTATAGCAACATAGAAAATCGCCAATACTTCTTTTGAAAAACTGAAGAAACAGGTTAATTATGACATATCTTCTCGAAAAGATCAATGTGCAAATGAATTAATTGCTACTGAGACAACAACCAAATTCTGAAACATCAGAAGCTATAATTAACTACAACAACACTACAAGTTCTTACTCATGTACTACAAATAACAAATTGAACATTTTATGAGGAAGCTAAATGTAACTGCAACAACATAGCGGCAGTGTTTGGATGACAGCAAAATGATACTAACAGGTGTGTACATGCACAAATTTAGTAACATAGAACTAATAGCACTAAGGCCGTCCACTATGTATGCCAAAACCGGCGTAAAGACAACTTTTGCTACATTTCGCACCGGTGCCCTGCACTGGCGAGCCGATGCAGCGGAAAAGAATCAGGAACCGGGACTCCGGAGCACCTAGTTGCTCCGATGCCGAGTTCCTTCGTGCCATAAAGATTTAGTATTTTACTGCTTGGCTGCTCGGATGTGTGGACCAAAGTTGGCTGCACAAACTGCTGAAGCGGTGCCAAATAATTTTCTAACAGCACTGATGATGAGATGGCAACATTTTTAGATACTAGGTACAAACTGTGACATTGTCTTAGGATGCGTTTGGTTGAAGGTGTGTTATGAATGGGTTGGGACCATGACAGTGTCTGAATCATATCTAACAAATGATTTGTAACAACGAAAGAGGGGCTAACCTTCTCTGCACATGCCAGAAACTTCCTCCCACTGTCCACAGATTCAAACGCAACTAGTTTCACGCATGGAGATTGATGGTGACACCGAGCAGACATATCTTCAGCCACCCCACTCCATTCGTTGCAACTGATGGTTCTAGGGAGCTACAAGAGGAAGAAATGACTCAAATCGACCGTCGGGTTAAATTCCTTCATTCCAAGTCATAGCCCGAGAGAGAAGAGAGGCATACCCGGGTGGTGAAGGAGTCGTCGTCGGAGGAGGAACCGCTGGAGAGGTCATTGAAGAAGACCATGGCGACCCCGGTGGTAGGATGCGAGACGGCGAGAGCGAGGAAGCAAGCGAGGAAGCGGCTATAGCTTAGGAAGGAAGGAAGGAAGGAGGAAACAGGGAAAATGTGGGGAGGGGGGGTAGATATTTCGGCGGTAGGCCAAAAATCTCAAAATGTGGAGGGAAACTTTGCGCGCAGTACCGCCGGACACCATTCACTTTGAACGATTGTGTGCATCGCAAACGAATCATCTGCTTTACGTGCATGGGATGAGTTTGATAATTCAAACTTTGGTGGAAATTTCCCCGGGTACTGTCCTCATCCACGTCATTGCATAATTTAACATCGCTTGCTAATTTGGGCATACAAAAGAGCGTACATCACACATACCACACTTACTGAATCGGGTAATTTTAGTAATAAAACAGAGCCAGTTGACCTAAACATTGCTCTAACAAAAGACCAGCATTAAAAACAAAGCCTAAGTACGCATAATTTTAACAAAGCCGCTACCGCACCGGCTTATGCATCGCCGGTGTGAGATGAGACTGTTGGGGATCGTAGCAGAAATTTAAAATTTTCTACGTATCACCAAGATCAATCTATGGAGTCATCTAGCAACGAGAGAGAGGGGAGTGCATCTACATACCCTTGTAGATCGCGCGCGGAAGCGTTCAAGAGAACGGGGTTGATGGAGTCGTACTCGTCGTGATCCAAATCACCGATGATCCTAGCGCCGAACGGACGGCACCTCCGCGTTCAACACATGTACGGAGCGGGGACGTCTCCTCCTTCTTGATCCAGCAAGGGGGGAGGAGAAGTTGATGGAGATCCAGCAGCACGATGGCGTGGTGGTGGAAGTAGCGGGATCCCGGCAGGGCTTCGCCAAGCGCAAGCGGGGAGGAAGAGGTGTCATGGGAGGGAGGGAGGCGCCAGGGCTTGGGGTGCTGCTCCCATGCGCCTCCCCACTATATATAGGGGTGGAGGGGGCTAGTTTCTTGCCCTCCAAGTCCATTGGGGCGTTGGCAAAGGTGGGGGAAAGAAATCCCATCATTTCCCTTCCCCACTGATTGTTATCCCCCTTTTTTAGGGATCTTGATCTTATCCAATCTCGTTACCGGCAAGTCACTTTACTCGTACCGTAATGCATGATCCCGTGACCAAACACTTGGTCACATTGAGCTCATTATGATGATGCATTACCGAGTGGGCCCAGAGATACCTCTCCGTCATACGGAGTGACAAATCCCAGTCTCGATTCGTGCCAACCCAACAGACACTTTCGGAGATACCCGTAGTGCACCTTTATAGCCACCCAGTTACGTTGTGACGTTTGGCACACCCAAAGCACTCCTATGGTATCCGGGAGTTGCACAATCTCATGGTCTAAGGAAATGATACTTGACATTTGAAAAAGCTCTGGCAAACGAACTACACAATCTTGTGTTATGCTTAGGATAGGGTCTTGTCCATCACATCATTCTCCTAATGATGTGATCCCGTTATCAATGACATCCAATGTCCATAGTCAGGAAACCATGACTATCTGTTGATCAATGAGCTAGTCAACTAGAGGCTCACTAGGGACATGTTGTGGTCTATGTATTCACACATGTATTACGATTTCCGGATAAAAAAATTATAGCATGAACAATAGGCAATTATCATGAACCAGGAAATATAATAATAACCATTTTATTATTGCCTCTAGGGCATATTTCCAACAGAGACGTCGATGACTTGTCCTAGCGACATGCCGCCATTGGTGGACTCTGCGTCCCCCTGCTGAAGTCGACCGCATCCTCGTCCTCGGTGCCGCCCTCAAGGTTGTAGTAATCGTAGTAGTGGCTGTGCCAGAGCTCGCGTTGGTATTCCACCGCCGATTACTCGACAAACAGACTCTTCTCTACCTCGACCTCGGCCACGCGCAACTCCTCCTCCCGGCGCTCCTCAATCTCCGCCGCCTCCTGCATCTGCAGCTCCCGCTCGGCGATCTCATGAGGAAGCAGGTGCTCCATGGCCACCGCCGCCTTTTCGGACGTGGGTTGCATGCTGGATTCCGAGGTGGCCTAGAATATCTTGGCGTGTGTGTCCTCGTTCTTGGTGTGGATGGCCTCGACCCGGGCCAGGGCGACATCGACGGCACAGACGGCAGCTCGAGCGCTCTCGGCGTTTGCAGCCGCCGTCGCAGCAGCAGCTGCAGCCGTCTCGGCTGCTGCAGCTGCCCTGTTGGCTGCCGCAGACGCCCTCTCGGTGAATGCGGCCGCGCTCAATGCGGATGCGGCGGCACTCTCGGCGTAGGAGGCCGCGCTCGGGGAGGACGCGGCCACCGTACGGGCCTTCACGAAGCGTTTCCACGGCGTCATCTTTGCAAGAAGGGGTTCCGGGAATGGGGATCGGGATTCGTAGATCCGGGGGTTGCCAGCGCTGGAGCAGACGAGCCGACGAAGTTTAAGGAGGAAAATTTAAATAGACCCAGGAATTTTCATCGCAAATTGTTCCTACAAAAAACTTTGTGTGATATTGTTGATATTTTTTATTAGCTGTGAAAGACGAATTTGGAGTAAAGTGGCAACAGATGGTGTTTTAAATGTACGAGAAAATTTGTAGTACTAATACAACAGTCATGTCAAATTTTAAAAAAACTTCAGGGGTCATTTGATCTTTTAAGACATTTAAGTGATTTTCTAGCCATTTAATGACCGGCAAGTCACTTTACTCGTACCGTAATGCATGATCCCGTGACCAAACACTTGGTCACATTGAGCTCATTATGATGATGCATTACCGAGTGGGCCCAGAGATACCTCTCCGTCATACGGAGTGACAAATCCCAGTCTCGATTCGTGCCAACCCAACAGACACTTTCGGAGATACCCGTAGTGCACCTTTATAGCCACCCAGTTACTTTGTGACGTTTGGCACACCCAAAGCACTCCTATGGTATCCGGGAGTTGCACAATCTCATGGTCTAAGGAAATGATACTTGACATTTGTTAAAGCTCTAGCAAACGAACTACACGATCTTGTGCTATGCTTAGGATTGGGTCTTGTCCATCACATCATTCTCCTAATGATGTGATCCCGTTATCAATGACATCCAATGTCCATAGTCAGGAAACCATGACTATCTGTTGATCAATGAGCTAGTCAACTAGAGGCTCACTAGGGACATGTTGTGGTCTATGTATTCACACATGTATTACGATTTCCGGATAAAAAAATTATAGCATGAACAATAGGCAATTATCATGAACCAGGAAATATAATAATAACCATTTTATTATTGCCTCTAGGGCATATTTCCAACAGAGACGTCGATGACTTGTCCTAGCGACATGCCGCCATTGGTGGACTCTGCGTCCCCCTGCTGAAGTCGACCGCATCCTCGTCCTCGGTGCCGCCCTCAAGGTTGTAGTAATCGTAGTAGTGGCTGTGCCAGAGCTCGCGTTGGTATTCCACCGCCGATTACTCGACAAACAGACTCTTCTCTACCTCGACCTCGGCCACGCGCAACTCCTCCTCCCGGCGCTCCTCAATCTCCGCCGCCTCCTGCATCTGCAGCTCCCGCTCGGCGATCTCATGAGGAAGCAGGTGCTCCATGGCCACCGCCGCCTTTTCGGACGTGGGTTGCATGCTGGATTCCGAGGTGGCCTAGAATATCTTGGCGTGTGTGTCCTCGTTCTTGGTGTGGATGGCCTCGACCCGGGCCAGGGCGACATCGACGGCACAGACGGCAGCTCGAGCGCTCTCGGCGTTTGCAGCCGCCGTCGCAGCAGCAGCTGCAGCCGTCTCGGCTGCTGCAGCTGCCCTGTTGGCTGCCGCAGACGCCCTCTCGGTGAATGCGGCCGCGCTCAATGCGGATGCGGCGGCACTCTCGGCGTAGGAGGCCGCGCTCGGGGAGGACGCGGCCACCGTACGGGCCTTCACGAAGCGTTTCCACGGCGTCATCTTTGCAAGAAGGGGTTCCGGGAATGGGGATCGGGATTCGTAGATCCGGGGGTTGCCAGCGCTGGAGCAGACGAGCCGACGAAGTTTAAGGAGGAAAATTTAAATAGACCCAGGAATTTTCATCGCAAATTGTTCCTACAAAAAACTTTGTGTGATATTGTTGATATTTTTTATTAGCTGTGAAAGACGAATTTGGAGTAAAGTGGCAACAGATGGTGTTTTAAATGTACG
Source organism: Triticum aestivum (assembly GCF_018294505.1). Classification (NCBI taxonomy): domain Eukaryota; kingdom Viridiplantae; phylum Streptophyta; class Magnoliopsida; order Poales; family Poaceae; genus Triticum; species Triticum aestivum. The sequence continues at coordinate 85,283,921 of NC_057811.1, forward strand.
AGAAAATTTGTAGTACTAATACAACAGTCATGTCAAATTTTAAAAAAACTTCAGGGGTCATTTGATCTTTTAAGACATTTAAGTGATTTTCTAGCCATTTAATGACCGGCAAGTCACTTTACTCGTACCGTAATGCATGATCCCGTGACCAAACACTTGGTCACATTGAGCTCATTATGATGATGCATTACCGAGTGGGCCCAGAGATACCTCTCCGTCATACGGAGTGACAAATCCCAGTCTCGATTCGTGCCAACCCAACAGACACTTTCGGAGATACCCGTAGTGCACCTTTATAGCCACCCAGTTACTTTGTGACGTTTGGCACACCCAAAGCACTCCTATGGTATCCGGGAGTTGCACAATCTCATGGTCTAAGGAAATGATACTTGACATTTGTTAAAGCTCTAGCAAACGAACTACACGATCTTGTGCTATGCTTAGGATTGGGTCTTGTCCATCACATCATTCTCCTAATGATGTGATCCCGTTATCAATGACATCCAATGTCCATAGTCAGGAAACCATGACTATCTGTTGATCAATGAGCTAGTCAACTAGAGGCTCACTAGGGACATGTTGTGGTCTATGTATTCACACATGTATTACGATTTCCGGATAACAAAATTATAGCATGAACAATAGAGAATTATCATGAACAAGGAAATATAATAATAACCATTTTATTATTGCCTCTAGGGCATATTTCCAACAGAGACGTCGATGACTTGTCCTAGCGACATGCCGCCATTGGTGGACTCTGCGTCCCCCTGCTGAAGTCGACCGCATCCTCGTCCTCGGTGCCGCCCTCAAGGTTGTAGTAATCGTAGTAGTGGCTGTGCCAGAGCTCGCGTTGGTATTCCACCGCCGATTACTCGACAAACAGACTCTTCTCTACCTCGACCTCGGCCACGCGCAACTCCTCCTCCCGGCGCTCCTCAATCTCCGCCGCCTCCTGCATCTGCAGCTCCCGCTCGGCGATCTCATGAGGAAGCAGGTGCTCCATGGCCACCGCCGCCTTTTCGGACGTGGGTTGCATGCTGGATTCCGAGGTGGCCTAGAATATCTTGGCGTGTGTGTCCTCGTTCTTGGTGTGGATGGCCTCGACCCGGGCCAGGGCGACATCGACGGCACAGACGGCAGCTCGAGCGCTCTCGGCGTTTGCAGCCGCCGTCGCAGCAGCAGCTGCAGCCGTCTCGGCTGCTGCAGCTGCCCTGTTGGCTGCCGCAGACGCCCTCTCGGTGAATGCGGCCGCGCTCAATGCGGATGCGGCGGCACTCTCGGCGTAGGAGGCCGCGCTCGGGGAGGACGCGGCCACCGTACGGGCCTTCACGAAGCGTTTCCACGGCGTCATCTTTGCAAGAAGGGGTTTCGGGAATGGGGATCGGGATTCGTAGATCCGGGGGTTGCCAGCGCTGGAGCAGACGAGCCGACGAAGTTTAAGGAGGAAAATTTAAATAGACCCAGGAATTTTCATCGCAAATGGTTCCTACAAAAAACTTTGTGTGATATTGTTGATATTTTTTATTAGCTGTGAAAGACGAATTTGGAGTAAAGTGGCAACAGATGGTGTTTTAAATGTACGAGAAAATTTGTAGTACTAATACAACAGTCATGTCAAATTTTAAAAAAACTTCAGGGGTCATTTGATCTTTTAAGACATTTAAGTGATTTTCTAGCCATTTAATGACCGGCAAGTCACTTTACTCGTACCGTAATGCATGATCCCGTGACCAAACACTTGGTCACATTGAGCTCATTATGATGATGCATTACCGAGTGGGCCCAGAGATACCTCTCCGTCATACGGAGTGACAAATCCCAGTCTCGATTCGTGCCAACCCAACAGACACTTTCGGAGATACCCGTAGTGCACCTTTATAGCCACCCAGTTACTTTGTGACGTTTGGCACACCCAAAGCACTCCTATGGTATCCGGGAGTTGCACAATCTCATGGTCTAAGGAAATGATACTTGACATTTGTTAAAGCTCTAGCAAACGAACTACACGATCTTGTGCTATGCTTAGGATTGGGTCTTGTCCATCACATCATTCTCCTAATGATGTGATCCCGTTATCAATGACATCCAATGTCCATTGTCAGGAAACCATGACTATCTGTTGATCGACGAGCTAGTCAACTAGAGGCTCACTAGGGACATGTTGTGGTCTATGTATTCACACATGTATTACGATTTCCGGATAACAAAATTATAGCATGAACAATAGAGAATTATCATGAACAAGGAAATATAATAATAACCATTTTATTATTGCCTCTAGGGCATATTTCCAACAGCCTCCCACTTGCACTAGAGTCAATAATCTAGTTACATTGTGATGAATCGAACACCCATAGAGTTCTGGTGTTGATCATGTTTTGCTCTAGGGAGAGGTTTAGTCAACGGATCTGCTACATTCAGGTCCGTATGTACTTTATAAATATCTATGTCTCCATTTTGAACACTTTCACGAATGGAGTTGAAGCGACGCTTGATATGCCTGGTCTTCCTGTGAAACCTGGGCTCCTTCGCAAGGGCAATAGCTCCAGTGTTGTCACAGAAGAGAGTCATCGGGCCCGACGCATTGGGAATAACTCCTAGGTCGGTAATGAACTCCTTCACCCAGATTGCTTCTTGTGCTGCCTCTGAGGCCGCCATGTATTCCGCTTCACATGTAGATCCCGCCACAACGCTTTGCTTGCAACTGCACCAGCTTACTGCCCCACCATTCAAAATATACACGTATCCGGTTTGCGACTTAGAGTCATCTAGATCTATGTCGAAGCTAGCATCGACATAACCCTTTACCACGAGCTCTTCGTCACCTCCATAAACGAGAAACATATCCTTAGTCCTCTTCAGGTACTTCAGGATATTCTTGACCGCTGTCCAGTGTTCCATGCTGGGATTACTTTGGTACCTTCCTACCAAACTTATGGCAAGGTTTACATCAGGTCTGGTACACAGCATGGCATACATAATAGACCCTATGGCCGAGGCATAGGGGACGACACTCATCTTTTCTCTATCTTCTGCCGTGGTCGGGCATTGAGCCGTGCTCAATTGCACACCTTGCAATACAGGCAAGAACCCCTTCTTGGACTGATCCATATTGAACTTCTTCAATATCTTGTCAAGGTACGTACTTTGTGAAAGACCAATGAGGCGTCTTGATCTATCTCTATAGATCTTGATGCCTAATATATAAGCAGCTTCTCCAAGGTCCTTCATTGGAAAACACTTGTTCAAGTAGGCCTTTATGCTTCCCAAGAATTCTATATCATTTCCCATCAACAGTATGTCATCCACATATAATATGAGAAATGCTACAGAGCTCCCACTCACTTTCTTGTAAACACAGGCTTCTCCATAAGTCTGTGTAAACCCAAATGCTTTGATCATCTCATCAAATCGAATGTTCCAACTCCGAGATGCTTGCACCAGCCCATAGATGGAGCGCTAGAGCTTGCATACCTTGTTAGTATTCTTAGGATCGACAAAACCTTCCGGCTGCATCATATAAAATTCTTCCTTAAGAAAGCCGTTAAGGAATGCCGTTTTGACGTCCATTTGCCATATCTCATAATCATAGTATGCGGCAATTGCTAACATGATTCAGACGGACTTCAGCTTCGCTACGGGTGAGAAAGTCTCATCGTAGTCAACCCCTTGAACTTGTCGATAACCCTTAGCGACAAGTCGAGCTTTATAGATGGTAACATTACCATCCGCGTCCGTCTTCTTCTTAAAGATCCATTTGTTTTCTATTGCTCGCCGATCATCGGGCAAGTCTGTCAAAGTCCACACTTTGTTTTCATACATGGATCCTATCTCGGATTGCATGGCTTCAAGCCATTTGTTGGGCCCGCCATTGCTTCTTCATAGTTCGAAGGTTCACCGTTGTCTAACAACATGATTTCCAGGACAGGGTTGCCATACCACTCTGGTGTGGAACGTGTCCTCGTGGACCTACGAAGTTCAGTAGTAATTTGATCCGAAGTACCTTAATCATCATCATTAGCTTCCTCTCTAATCAGTGCAGGCACCACAGGAACATCTTCCTGAGCTGCGCTACTTTCCGGTTCAAGAGGTAGTACTTCATCAAGTTCCACTTTCCTCCCACTTACTTCTTTCGAGAGAAACTCTTTCTCCAGAAAGGACCCGTTCTTGGCAACAAAGATCTTGCCTTCGGATCTGAGGTAGAAGGTATACCCAATGGTTTCCTTAGGGTATCCTATAAAGACGCATTTTTCCGACTTGGGTTCGAGCTTTTCAGGTTGAAGTTTCTTGACATAAGCATCACATCCCCAAACTTTTAGAAACGACAGCTTAGGTTTCTTCCCAAACCATAATTCATATGGCGTCGTCTCAACGGATTTCGACGGAGCCCTATTTAAAGTGAATGCGGCAGTCTCTAAAGCATAACCCCAAAATGAGAGCGGTAGATCGGTAAGAGACATCATAGATCACACCATATCCAATAGAGTGCGATTACGACGTTCGGACACACCATTTCGCTGAGGTGTTCCAGGCGGCGTGAGTTGTGAAACTATTCCACATTTCCTTAAGTGTGTGCCAAATTCGTGACTCAAATATTCCCCTCCACGATCTGATCGTAAGAATTTTATTTTCTTCACGTTGATTCTCAACCTCACTCTGAAATTCCTTGAACTTTTCAAAGGTCTCAGACTTGTGTTTCATTAGGTAGACATACCCATATCTACTCAAGTCATCAGTGAGAGTGAGAACATAACGATAGCCACCGCGAGCCTCAACACTCATTGGACCGCACACATCAGTATGTATGATTTCCAATAAGTTGGTTGCTCGCTCCATTGTTCCGGAGAACGGAGTCTTGGTCATCTTACCCATGAGGCATGGTTCGCACGTGTCAAATGATTCGTAATCAAGAGACTCTAAAAGTACATCAGCATGGAGCTTCTTCATGCGCTTGACACCAATGTGACCAAGATGGCAGTGCCACAAGTATGTGGGACTATCATTATCAACCTTACATCTTTTGGTACTCACACTATGAATATGTGTAACACTACGTTCGAGATTCATTAAGAATAAACCATTAACCAGCGGGGCATGACCATAAAATATATCTCTCATATAAATAGAACAACCATTATTCTCGAATTTAAATGAGTAGCCATCTCGAATTAAACGAGATCCTGATACAATGTTCATGCTCAAAGCTGGAACTAAATAACAATTATTGAGGTTCAAAACTAATCCCGTAGGTAAATGTAGAGGTAGCGTGCCGACGGCGATCACATCGACCTTGGAACCATTCCCGACGCGCATTGTCACCTCGTCCTTTGCCAGTCTCCATTTATTCCGCAGCTCCTGCTTTGAGTTACAAATATGAGCAACCGCACCGGTATCAAATACCCAGGAGCTACTACGAGTGCTGGTAAGGTACACATCAATAACATGTATATCACATATACCTTTGGTGTTGCCGGCCTTCTTGTCCGCTAAGTACTTGGGGCAGTTCTGCTTCCAGTGACCACTTCCCTTGCAATAAAAGCACTCAGTCTCAGGCTTGGGTCCATTCTTTGGCTTCTTCCCGGCAACTGGCTTACCGGGCGCGGCAACTCCCTTGCCGTCCTTCTTGAAGTTCTTCTTACCCTTGCCTTTCTTGAACTTAGTGGTTTTATTCACCATCAACACTTGATGTTCCTTTTTGATCTCTACCTCCGCAGATTTCAGCATTGAATATACCTCAGGAATGGTCTTTTCCATCCCCTACATATTGAAGTTCATCACAAAGCTCTTGTAGCTCGGTGGAAGCGACTGAAGGATTCTGTCAATGACCGCGTCATCCGGGAGATTAACTCCCAGCTAAGTCAAGCGGTTGTGTAACCCAGACATTTTGAGTATGTGCTCACTGACAGAACCATTTTCCTCCATCTTACAACTGAAGAACTTGTCGGAGACTTCATATCTCTCGACCCGGGCATGAGCTTGGAAAACCATTTTCTGCTCTTCGAACATCTCATATGCTCCGTGTTGCTCAAAACGCTTTTGGAGCCCCGGTTCTAAGCTGTAAAGCATGCCACACTGAACGAGGGAGTAATCATCAGCATGCTGCTGCCAAGCGTTCATAACGTCTTGGTTCTCTGGGATGGGTGCGTCACCTAGCGGTGCTTCTAGGACATAATCTTTCTTGGCAGCTATGAGGATGATCCTCAGGTTCCGGACCCAGTCCGTATAGTTGCTGCCATCATCCTTCAGCTTGGTTTTCTCTAGGAACGCGTTGAAGTTCAGGGCAACATTAGCGTGGGCCATTTGATCTACAAGACATATTGTAAAGATTTTAGACTAAGTTCATGATAATTAAGTTCATCTAATCAAATTATTCAATGAACTCCCACTCAGATAGACATCCCTTTAGTCATCTAAGTGAAACATGATCCGAGTCAACTAGGCCGTGTCCGATCATCACGTGAGACGGACTAGTCAACATCGGTGAACATCTTCATGTTGATTGTATCTTCTATACGACTCATGCTCGACCTTTCGGTCTTCCGTGTTCCGAGGCCATGTCTGTACATGCTAGGCTCGTCAAGTCAACCTAAGTGTATTGCGTGTGTAAATCTGGCTTACACCCGTTGTATTCGAATGTTAGAATCTATCACACCCGATCATCACGTGGTGCTTCGAAACAACGAACCTTCGCAACGGTGCACAGTTAGGAGGAATACTTTCTTGAAATTATTGAGAGGGATCATCTTATTTAAGCTACCGTCGTTCTAAGCAAATAAGATGTAAAACATGATAAACATCACATGCAATCAAATAGTGACATGATATGGCCAGTATCATATTGCTCCTTTGATCTCCATCTTCGGGGCGCCATGATCATCTTCGTCACCGGCAGGACACCATGATCTCCATCATCATGATCTCCATCATCGCGTCTTCATGAAGTTGTCATGCCAACGATTACTTCTACTTCTATGGCTAACGTGTTTAGCAATAAAGTAAAGTAATTTACATGGCGTTATTCAATGACTCGCAGGTCATACAAAAAATAAAGACAACTCCTATGGCTCCTGCCGGTTGTCATACTCATCGACATGCAAGTCGTGATTCCTATTACAAGAACATGATCAATCTCATACATCACATATATCTCATTCATCACATCCTTTTGGCCATATCACATCACAAGGCATATGCTGCAAAAACAAGTTAGACGTCCTCTAATTGTTGTTGCATGCTTTTACGTGGCTTCTATAGGTTTCTAGCAAGAACGTTTCTTACCTACGTAAAACCACAACGTGATATGCCAATTTCTATTTACCCTTCATAAGGACCCTTTTCATCGAATCCGATCCGACTAAAGTGGGAGAGACAGACACCCGCTAGCCACCTTATGCAACTAGTGCATGTCAGTCGGTGGAACCTGTCTCACGTAAGCGTACGTGTAAGGTCGGTCCGGGCCGCTTCATCCCACGATGCCGCCGAATCAAGATAAGACTAGTAGTGGCAAGAAAATTGACAACATCTACGCCCACAACAAGTTTGTGTTCTACTCGTGCATAGAAACTACGCATAGACCTAGCTCATGATGCCACTGTTGGGGATCGTAGCAGAAATTTAAAATTTTCTACGTATCACCAAGATCAATCTATGGAGTCATCTAGTAACGAGAGAGAGGGGAGTGCATCTACATACCCTTGTAGATCGCGCGCGGAAGCGTTCAAGAGAACGGGGTTGATGGAGTCGTACTCGTCGTGATCCAAATCACCGATGATCCTAGCGCCGAACGGACGGCACCTCCGCGTTCAACACACGTACGGAGCGGGGACGTCTCCTCCTTCTTGATCCAACAAGGGGGGAGGAGAAGTTGATGGAGATCCAGCAGCACGACGGCGTGGTGGTGAAAGTAGCGGGATCCCGGCAGGGCTTCGCCAAGCGCAAGCGGGGAGGAAGAGGTGTCATGGGAGGGAGGGAGGCGCCAGGGCTTGGGGTGCTGCTCCCATGCGCCTCCCCACTATATATAGGGGTGGAGGGGCTGGTTTCTTGCCCTCCAAGTCCATTGGGGCGTTCGCAAAGGTGGGGGAAAGAAATCCCATCATTTCCCTTCCCCACCGATTGTTATCCCCCTTTTTTAGGGATCTTGATCTTATCCCTTCGGGATATGATCTTATTCCTTCTAAGGTGGGATCTTGGTGCGCCTTGACCAGGGGTGTGGGGCCTTGACCCCACTACACACATTCATGTGGCCCCCCCATGCAGGTGGGCCCCACTTCGGAACCTTCTAGAACCTTCCCGGTACAATACCGAAAAATCCCGAACATTTTCCGGTGGCCAAAATAGGACTTCCCATATATAAATCTTTATCTCCGGACCATTCCGGAACTCCTCATGACGTCCGGGATCTCATCCGGGACTCCGAACAACTTTCGGTTAACCGCATACTAATATCTCTACAACTCTAGCGTCACCGAACCTTAAGTGTGTAGACCCTACGGGTTCGGGAGACATGCAGACATGACCGAGACGACTCTCCGGTCAATAACCAACAGCGGGATCTGGATACCCATGTTGACTCCCACATGTTCTACGATGATCTCATCGGATGAACCACGATGTCGAGGATTCAATCAATCCCGTATACAATTCCCTTTGTCAATCGGTACGTTACTTGCCCGAGATTCGATCGTCGGTATCCCAATACCTTGTTCAATCTCATTACCGGCAAGTCACTTTACTCGTACCGTAATGCATGATCCCGTGACCAAACACTTGGTCACATTGAGCTCATTATGATGATGCATTACCGAGTGGGCCTAGAGATACCTCTCCGTCATACGGAGTGACAAATCCCAGTCTCGATTCGTGCCAACCCAACAGACACTTTCGGAGATACCCGTAGTGCACCTTTATAGCCACCCAGTTACGTTGTGACGTTTGGCACACCCAAAGCACTCCTATGGTATCCGGGAGTTGCACAATCTCATGGTCTAAGGAAATGATACTTGACATTTGAAAAAGCTCTGGCAAACGAACTACACGATCTTGTGCTATGCATAGGATTGGGTCTTGTCCATCACATCATTCTCCTAATGATGTGATCCCGTTATCAATGACATCCAATGTCCATAGTCAGGAAACAATGACTATCTGTTGATCAACGAGCTAGTCAACTAGAGGCTCACTAGGGACATGTTGTGGTCTATGTATTCACACATGTATTACGATTTCCGGATAACACAATTATAGCATGAAGAATAGACAATTATCATGAACAAGGAAATATAATAATAACCATTTTATTATTGCCTCTAGGGCATATTTCCAACAGAGACGTCGATGACTTGTCCTAGCGACATGCCGCCATTGGTGGACTCTGCGTCCCCCTGCTGAAGTCGACCGCATCCTCGTCCTCGGCGCCGCCCTCAAGGTTGTAGTAATCGTAGTAGTGGTTGTGCCAGAGCTCGCGTTGGTATTCCACCGCCGATTACTCGACAAACAGACTCTTCTCTACCTCGACCTCGGCCACGCGCAACTCCTCCTCCCGGCGCTCCTCAATCTCCGCCGCCTCCTGCATCTGCAGCTCCCGCTCGGCGATCTCATGAGGAAGCAGGTGCTCCATGGCCACCGCCGCCTTTTCGGACGTGGGTTGCATGCTGGATTCCGAGGTGGCCTAGAATATCTTGGCGTGTGTGTCCTCGTTCTTGGTGTGGACGGCCTCGACCCGGGCCAGGGCGACATCGACGGCACAGACGGCAGCTCGAGCGCTCTCGGCGTTTGCAGCCGCCGTCGCAGCAGCAGCTGCAACCGTCTCGGCTGCTGCAGCTACCCTGTTGGCTGCCGCAGATGCCCTCTCGGCGAATGCGGCCGCGCTCAATGCGGATGCGGCGGCACTCTCGGCGTAGGAGGCCGCGCTCGGGGAGGACGCGACCACCGTACGGGCCTTCACGAAGCGTTTCCACGGCGTCATCTTTGCAAGAAGGGGTTCCGGGAATGGGGATCGGGATTCGTAGATCCGGGGGTTGCCAGCACTGGAGCAGACGAGCCGACGAAGCTTAAGGAGGAAAATTTAAATAGACCCAGGAATTTTCATCGCAAATGGTTCCTACAAAAAACTTTGTGTGATGTTGTTGATATTTTTTATTAGCTGTGAAAGACGAATTTGGAGTAAAGTGGCAACAGATGGTGTTTTAAATGTACGTGAAAATTTGTAGTACTAATACAACAGTCATGTCAAATTTTAAAAAAAATTCAGGGGTCATTTGACCTTTTAAGACATTTAAGTGATTTTCTAGCCATTTAATGACCGTAATTCAAATTTGAACTACATGTACATGCAACAGCTAACCATAATGGTTTGAAAAATCATATTCTGCGTACTTGTGTGCGAGTTAATTCCATGTGCAGTAAATTGCAAGGAATTTTCAAACATATTGGTCTCACGGCTATGACACAATTAAGCATGGAGTGCCATGACATTTAAATTCCAAAAAATTAAAAAAGATCAGAAACACATCAAACCTTGCTTGATGTAATGTCATGCCACCAAGATGATGTGGTAAAAAAATTGGCATGTTTGACAAAAGTTTTGACACACATCCCTCACAAACCGGAGCAACTCACTAGAAGGCTCGTGATTCCGAGAGGGAACAATGCATATTTGATGACGAAGGGGAGATAGCTTCCTTTTACGGCCTTCAATTTTTTTTTCTACATTTAACGTGCACTAATACAATTGTCATGTGAAAATTCGGAAAATTGCAGGGTCTGTGTACCTTGTGATGCAGATGGTCCTGCTGGACATGAGGAGGCAGAGATGCTGGCAAGAAGTACCCTTCCGCACAAGCATCCTAACAAGGGTGATGGGCCAGTGGTGTACATGGGTGTTTGATTCAGAAGATCCACACCAGCTCATCCAAGCAAAGGTACTAAAATAATTATGCATGCTTCCTTTTCAGTAGTAAAGTTGATTGTCTTGATTTGATTTTTTCAGTAATATGTATAATCGAGCAGTAGAGCATGAAACCCTCATTCCTCCCTTGTCTCGTATTAAAACATACATCAGGTTTAGTACAAGATTCAATCAGATAATGAACTGATCTAGTCTAGTATAAAGGAAGTGTTAGTAATTAGTAGCAAGCCATGTAGGTAGCATTGCAGCAGCACCACCAACACAAGTATATATATTTGTGGCAACGATTACTACAACCCGTAGTCTCTCTAAGACTTGGTGTCCATGGAAAAAGAGGAAGAGTGAGCCTAGTAATTATCTATTGGGCACCAGTAATTATCAACCAATCTCTTTGTGTTAGCAGTTGTTTGACGCCTTGGTGGCAGCTACATTGTGCGATTATTGCTAAATCACAGCGATGACCACCTGGTTTTATTTGTTTATTGGCCGGTATGAAAACCTGAACTTTTAAAACCAACAATCATGAGGGCGTGTGAAGACCTTGTACCAGACTCTTGGTCTAAACGCTGCAGTGCGAGGCTAGGTAAAAACTCTGAACTAGGATGGACATAAATTTGCACGTTGGCTGCAGCAGGTGACCACATGTTGTATGGGGATAAAAGTTTCTGTTTGCACGGGCAATGCTACCTCATTCATATGAGAACATATCAGAGTGGTGTAAGACTCTTGGATGCCCAATGTAAACACTGCCAAGACTATTTTCCTTTGAGTTTTCTAACAGCATGCATGCAGGAGTTAGGAATAACCAATGTATCTTCAGAAAGAAACATCAACAGACAATAAGAAGATGGCAAGTCATGATTCATCCCTTGTTTAATTCAACTCCTCTTTCATTTGATCCTTTTTGAGTTTGCATAATGCATACATGCAGGAACAAAAATACTGAACAACATGTAGGCATGCCTTAGAAGTTATAAGCACCAACAGTAACAGTTCTTAACAAAGCAAAGTGGAGTGTAGAACATGTGAAACATGCAGGCATACTGCGGTTATTCTAGTCGTTGTTCAGTAGTCATTATTCTAAGAGAACTCCATGAAGGAGGGTTAGGAACCTAGAAAAAGCAGTTTGTGCAAATGAGGGTTAGGTACCTAAAAAATTAGTTTGTGCATATGAGTGTATTTAGTGTCGGCATGCATGCATGACTACTGATCAATTTTTCTTCAGTATCTCAATTACTTAGTAGGAACCAAATGCAAGGTTGTTTGGAGAGCACATTGATATTAGGGGTTAAACTGATTCGCAATAGTACTTAGGAAATACTAGACTAGAGTGGATTTATATGACACCGCTAGCACAGATTCAAAATCAAATGGACGAGCAACAAAGTGTCATGATGGTTTGTCATGTAGGGATTTATTCAGGAAACTGTGTAGTTGTGATCATGATGACACACACGTTTGGTGCCAAAATTGCTTTCGCTCGTGTTTCAACCATCCTTTCTACTTAGTAGCCAAAATTGCTTGTCATTCATGCGGCGTTGTTGCGGACACATTTCTTAATCCAACCGACGTGTTATGCTGCCGAAATTTCTACCCGAAATTCCCATGACTTGTCGAAATTTTGTCCTTATTTGTAAGGAAACAAGAGCTTTAGGGTGTTGCATGCAAAATTCCAGGGTCTTGGCTGCAAGAAAATGTTATTTGTGGGGATGGAAAAAGGAAAGGCTGTCATTTTTGTCATAGCCGATGATGGCGTTCAGTTGTGTGAACTTTGCTGATGCTTCACCAAAACCAAGTGCTGAACGGCAGATCTTGGAACATTCACAAGCACGAAGAAGAAGAGAATATTACCAGATGACATGCCTAGGTGTGGACGACAGCGACCCGGCCGGTCCCACCTGATGGCTCGTTGCCCTCACCAACAGAACATGACATCAGGCCTCCCTTCACTAGCACATCAGCACAGACAATGCCCAATGCCTTTATCCCCTTCTCTTTTTTTTGAAAGATCCAGTATCGCTGGCATTTCATTGATAATAGCAGGAAGCAGCGGAAAACAACAAGATGGTGAAGGTCCTAGGACCAGATCCGGAGATCAAAGAAAGAAAAAAAAAGAAAAAAAAAAACAGCCCTAATAGCTGCAGCACAACACTCCATACAATCCATACTAGGCAGCGCAGCTCCGACTCCGACGAAGAAACTACTAAGGAAACAGGCAGGAGTGGCGTCACGGAGGATCACCAAACGAGCCATCTGTCACGCGTCATCGTATACCACCGCCCCCCCCCCCCCCCCCACCGCGGCTTCGACTTCACAATAACAGGCGGTCGAGGCACACCCACGGACACGCCGGAGAAGAAGAGCCGACTACCACGACCAAGGCCACGCCTCCGACATTGCTCATCGCCGTCATCGTTGCCACAGAAACCACCATGCACGTCCAGCCGTAGGAAGCACTAATGGGATCAAGGTCTTCACCGCCCGACCCTACAACAGGGTCTAGGCTTTCACCCGAAGAACTTGATCCGGGAGTTGAGGCTGTGAAGATTCCCGACAACGCCTCCAAGGAGGATAGCGACGCCCACGAGCGCCGTCGTCGCCGGCCGGCTAGCACCGGCCAGGCTATTCGCCCGGGACAACCACTCCCACGCAGCCGGCCGAGGCCGACCCGTACCTCCACTGGACCGTGCACCCCCCACACAACGAGCGCGCCAACGCTGTGCACGGCCACCAGCAAGCCTCCTCGTCGACGGGCCTGCAAGAAACCAGATCTGGTCCTGCACCCCGCGTCCAAACCACGGGCGAAGCCTTCCTGCTCCAGCAATCGCCAACGGGCACCGCCAGCCGCCGGTAGAACCCCGCCCGGGCCGCCTGCCCACCGCAGCCTGCTAGATCCAGGTCCCCCACCTAACACCACACGCAGCCGCCCAGCCGAGCAGCCATGTCGCGCAAACCACGGCGACCACCGTCGCCCAGCCGAGCCGCAGCAGTCACCACGCGCGCCCACGCCCGCGAGCCGGCCGCGACCACCACGCGCCGCGCCAGATCCCAGCACTCGCGAACCGGCCGCGGCCAGCCCGCGCCGCCCCTCGCCAGATCCGCACGCCCCAAGGCCCCAAGCGCCTCCGTGCGCGTCCTCGGCGGCCAGAAGCACCGCCCCGAGCGTGCGCCGCCGCTCGAGCTCCCCCCGATGCCACCGGCCCGCGCCAGCCAGCCCCGGGCGGAGGAGGAAGAGGGCCCCGCCGCCGCCGAGCCGCGCGGGCTTCGCCCGGCGACCTCCGTCGGCGACGGCGAGGGGGAGGAGGGGAGGGTGGGTGGGGCGCTGGCGGCGGCTAGGATTTGCTCCCGAGCCGCTCGCGGGAGCGAGTCCATCCCGAATCGCTATGGGTGTGATTTGTTTGTGTGTTCTTTATCCCCTTCTCCAGTATGTAACTCACGCAGTGGGCAAGGATCGATGAAACAGATTGCATTATTGAGTACAAACAACACATGACTTGCACTGCATAGATAGTAGCAGTAGTGAAACGACCACGTAATAACGATTACCTGCGATCAAGCAGCCACGTACGGATGATGACCACTCATGTAGCCACGTACTCAAGCAGCCATGTACGGATGATGACCTCTCATGTAGCCACGTACTCAAGCAGCCACGTACGGATGATACCCATCGGACCCCTACTCACGCCCTGATCTGGGGCGTCCAGCCCAAGCAAGGCTGGTGGGCCCCTGTCGCGCTGTGCCATATAGAGGAGGTGGGGATCACGGCACAAGGGATGAGGTTCGCCGCCGTCAAGGATGTCTAATCGAATGATTCACTTTGCTGTTTCTAAATGTGCAGGCAACTGGCAGGGGACGGTGCCTCTGCTCCCAATCCATCTGCCGCTGTCACAACAAAAACCATGCCCAGAGCCAGGGCAATGAGTAAGAAGTCGAGGGCTAGGAAAAGGACAGAGCTGTGCCCACAGGAAGATGACCGTCGCCCTTGCTAACAACAATTGCTCACCGTCTTTGCCTTGCCGCTCCACGAAATAATGATTGCCCGTCTCGAGGCGCTAGCATGGGTCACCTCTCCTGAACAAGCACGGCTTTAAATCTTGGACCTCAGCCCTGCATGGGTTTGCCGAGGATCCATCGCATCAAAATAACACTAACTAGAGTAGACCATTTGTGCTGTAATTTGAAACATACACAAACATATACTCCCTCTGTTCCAAAATAGATGACTCAACTTTCTACTAACTTTATAGTAGAAAGTTGAGTCATCTATTTTGGAACGGAGGGAGTACCTGCTATGATCCGCAAGTTCTTCCTCTTTTCAGCTAGCTTGAGCTTGAGGTTCCTAATGACACTGGCTTGAGTAGCTGACAAGTTCTTAACCACGTCATACTTCTCCTGTAGCTTGCTGCTTTCAACATCTTTCTTTTCTATCTCTGCCTATGCTCCTGGGCATCCAGAAGTGCATTGACATTTTGAAACAGCTTCTCATAGCTGGCCTATAGTTTCTTCTTCTCTCGTGTCAGGTTATGAATAACAAATGAATTCATCAGATTGTCCTCAGTCATGTTTCTCTTACTCTGTTCATACATATCTCATAACTTGGCCAATGCATTCTCCAGTGTATTCGGCCAAGCTGGATCAATCCATTCAACTAGTCCATGGTTTTTACACTGCTGTGTTTACAAGCTAGATTATTTAAAAACTGTCATAAAATACAGTGCTTGCAAGCTTAAGCTAGATTATTTAAAAACGGAATGCTTGCAAGCCATGCTATAACATAACAGGGGTCCATCTGTCATAATCACACTTAATAGAGCCAGATCTGCCGATCAGTAGTTTTCGCAAAATGATTACACTAATTGGTGTTTTCTGCAAAAAAATGTAACGTAGTGCTTTTTGCTAACCTAACTTTCAAAGTGGTGGTTTCCTGCAATTTACTCTCATGGGTCTTTGTCATTTATTATTTTCATTAGTGCTTTTGTGTATCTTAATTTGCTACAAGTTTTGAGTCGTGTAGCTATGGTCTATAGTATCACTCTTCTCGGTTTTAATTTTGTTCCTCGGTTTATTTTATTTTATCATTTCATTACTTATCTAGTACCCACTTAAGCTGTTTATCTTATTTCATCATTTTTCCTTAGTATATTATTTTTTCCAGTCTTGGTTGAGTTCTTATTAGCGGTCATTAGTTTTCAGACAATTTATTTATTAGTGGCGATATTTGGTGTGAGGTTCTTCAGATCGATTCAAGGATTCAAGGATGACGACTACGGCTCCGGGGCGCTGGTCCTTAGGGGCACATGCACGAAGACTTCCCGGCTATCATCGACAAGGTCAGGCCGGCTCCGGTATGGGAGCGCGACAGCGGCGTGTTGGCGACTCGTTCTAGCGATGACAATGGTATTTCGATGGTCCATGGACCTCGATGTAATTTTTATTATGTTTGAGGTATTTTGTACTTTCAATAAATCTTTATAATAGATCTGATCATGTTTGAAGAAAAAAGCGACCTGGGAAGAACTCACTGACATGTAGCATTAGTTTCCATCGACGGCTTGGGGTTAGGCCATTCCACAAGAGGAGGGGGGGTGTGTGTGGGGGGGGTATGTCATTGTTGGGAACGTAGCATGGAAAAGAAAAACATTTCTATGCACATGCAATGATCTATCCATGAAGATGCATAGCAACGAGGGGGAGAGTGTGTCTACGTACTCTCGTAGACCGAAAGCAGAAGCGTTTGACAACGCGGTTGATGTAGTCGAACTTCTTCTAGCTCCGACTGATCAAGCACCAAACATACGACACCTCCGAGTTCTACACACGTTCAGCTCGGTGACATCCCTCGCCTTCTTGATCCAGCAAGGTGTCGAGGTAGTAGATGAGTTCCGTCAGCACGACAGCGTGGTGACGATGATGGTGAAGTGATTCACGCAGGGCTTCGCCTAAGCACCGCAAAACTATGACCTGGGTGTAAACTGTGGAGGGGGCGCCGCACACGGCTAACAATTGATGTTGTGTGTTCTAGGCGCCCCCCCACATATATATAGTGGGAGGGGAGGGGAGGAGAGGCAGCCAGGGGGGGCCCCAAGTAGGCCGAATCCTACTTGGGGTCTTCCCCAATTCGGCCTCCCCCCTTCCATAATTGCCGGAGGGGGAAAAGGAAGGGGAAGGAGAGAAGGAAAGGGGGGGGGGGCGAACCCCCTCTTTCCCTTCTCCCACTCGGCCTCCTTCCATAGGGGGGGCGCCACCCCTTGTGGGCTCGTGTACACCCCTCTTATGGCCCATAACCCCCGATAACCCCCCCCCCGGTACTTCGATAAATACCCGATACACTTCAGAACACTTTCGGTGTCCGAATACTATCATCCTATATATCAATCTTTACCTCTTGACCATTTCGAGACTCCTCGTCATGTCCGTGATCTCATCCAGGACTCCGAACAACATTCGGTCACCAAATCACATAACTCATATAATACTAAATCGTCATCGAACGTTAAGCGTGCGGACCCTACGGATTCGAGAACTATATAGACATGACCAAGACACCTCTCCGATCAATAACCAATAGCGGAACCTGGATGCTCATATTGGCTCCTACATATTCTACGAAGATCATTATTGGTCGAATCATTATGACAACATACGTTATTCCCTTTGTCTATCGGTATGTTACTTGCCCGAGATTCGATCGTCGGTATCTACATACCTAGTTCAATCTCGTTACCGGCAAGTCTCTTTACTCGTTCCGTAATACATCATCCTGCAACTAACTCATTAGTCACTTTGCTTGCAAGGCTTCTTATGATGTGCATTACCGAGAGGGCCCAGAGATACCTCTCCGATACTCGGAGTGACAAATCCTAATGTCGATCTATGCCAATCCAACAAACACCTTCGGAGATACTTGTAGAGCATCTTTATAATCACCCAGTTACGTTGTGACGTTTGATAGCACACAAGGCATTCCTCCGGTATCCGGGAGTTGCATAATCTCATAGTCGAAAAATATGTATTTGACATGAAGAAAGCAATAGCAATAAAACTGAACGATCAATATGCTAAGCTAACGGATGGGTCTTGTCCATCACATCATTCTCCTAATGATGTGATCCCGTTATCAAATGACAACTCATGTCCATGGTTAGGAAACCTTAACCATCTTTGATCAACGAGCTAGTCAAATAGAGATTCACTAGGGACACAGTATTTGTCTATGTATTCACACATGTATTTAGGTTTCCGATCAATACAATTCTAGCATAAATAATAAACCTTTATCATGAATAAGGAAATATAAAATAACAACTTTATTATTGCCTATAGGGCATATTTCCTTCAGTCATGGCGTGTGAACCCAATGACACTGACAAAGGGAAGGGGGGAGCCTAGTGGGCCGAGGCCCTGTAGCCAACAACTATCTACTTAAGCTGCGGTCTTCTTCATCATGGGGCATCAAAGATTAAGCTGCCCTTCCTCCTAAAACCCTAGGATTCGAAATTCCTCTGCTCAAATCCCATGGACCATGAACTATATACCGCCTCGCCTAGTGTGCTGCTAGGGATGTCATGACCGCGACAATAACCACCCGATTTTTTGTCTTAGTGCATGTTCTTCACCCATGGTGACACACTCAGAGACCGGATAGCCCCTCAACCGTGATGTGCTTCAACTTCAATAGTGTCTCTCAGAAACAATCAAGCACTTATACACAAATACTGTACTAAATTAAAGACATTTGTTTTTGAACGGAGGGGGTACTTACACAAACTCCATGACTCATCCCGCCTTAGCGGCATCATGTTACCCATCTCATATGGGCATTTCACTGACTGTGGTGTGATCGAAGTCAACATTCACCAATTTTGTACAAAAATGATCTCACACCATCGCCATCGGCCTCACACCCTATCACATTGGCCTCGCGCCAAAACATCGCTCCCGCTAGGATATGGATGGAACCACGGCTCACGGACACGGTGCTGACTAGGCGTGCTTACATTACATGAATACACATGACTTCATGATTCGTCTAACTCCCCTAAAGATGATCTTAACGCGCTCCACAGGAAGATGACCGTCGCCCTTGCTAACAACAATGTGCTCACCGTCTTTGCCTTGTCGTTTCACCAAATAATGATCGCCCGTCCCGAGGCGCTAGCATGGGTCACCTCTCCTAGACAAGCACGGCTTTAAATCTTGGACCTCAGCCCTGCATGGGTTTGCCAAGGATCCATCGCATCAAAATAACACTAACTAGAGTAGACCATATTCGTGCTGTAATTCGAAACATACACGAACATATACCTGCTATGATCATGATTTGGAAGCAAACCAAATCAGCAAGCTCGGATTATTTTCCAAATACCGACAATTGTGAATGAGTTGTCGTGTGTAATGCATTGTGAATATCAAGCTATAAATCTTAGAAGATAATATCATCTTATCTTTCTTCTCAGAGAGTTTAACACATTATTGTTGGGAGAAAATACATATAGAAAAAGAGTAGAGCCCAGAGCCAATGTACGTAGCATTTAAATGGCGTGTCGCAGCACCCATGGTCAAGCTAGTTTTAGGAGAATTATAACCCTCACGGCAAATGTCGCAGCACGCGTGATCAAGCTAGTCTTAGGAGAATTTTAGCCCTCACAACAATAAGCTCACACATATACACTATATTCTTCACTGCATTGATTTTGTAGGCTACAGCCTTGATGCTAAACCACCACCCAGCTTCTGCAGACACTTCTGGTCAACCTCTTGAGGTGACATGATCAGAATGGACTTGATGCTGATCACAAACTCCCTGCAGCATCCATGTCAAAAATGTCAGGGTACCCAACCAATAGAATCTTTACCGAAAAAATAATAAAATCTTTCATCGTATGAACAGTAAAAGAAAAGAGGGCGGTGTTCTAAACTTCTCATTTTTTCAAGGAAATATGCACACATTAATTCGTGTTTCAGTCGTATCAACTACTGACATTTTAACAGCTTCCAGTTTCTCGGGGAATATTTGAGATCGGGAATCTTGAGAAGTTCATATTGCCATAGGCAGAAAGTTGACGGTGGACTTACTCCCATGGGCCATCACCGAGAAGTAGGAAGTCACCCTCATCATCCTGGTAGAGACACGTCCAACCTTTAGTCTGTCGTTCTTCGAGTTGCCCTTCGATACCAAACATGTGGGCCAAAGCTTGATTCAATTCTCCGTATCCAGAGAACCTACCGATGTCAATGGAGCGGCTTATAACCCCACGTTTGTGCACCTAAAAAACATAGGTTAGGATAACATGCAGAAGAATGAATGAACACAACAAAGAAAGCATGTGGTCAAGAGATCACGGCTCATTAATAATCATGACCCAGTCCTGATTTCCAACTTTCTAAAGCCAATAGCACAATACCCATGCAATGCAACAATGTTTAAGAAGGACACTGCACTATCATTTGGCTGAGCCAAATTCGTCCATACCCGCTCTCATTTAAATGGTTTGGGCAAGGTCAACAGTTGGCGTGGCTCGAAGATGAATGGGCCACCGCCACAAATTGAAAATCGTCCTAGGAGTAAGGATATTATGCCTAAATACTTGCCTATATCTGACCATACATACAACCATCATCTTACTACATATCCTATGCTCATCCAAACCACCATACTGAAAATTACATGAAAATAAGCAGACTTGTCTTGGCAACACCGTACCATTTTCTGAACAACAGTTTTTATATGCGCATTCCTTCTTTACAGAAAATTACAGTTACAAACTTTGATAACTAGCCAGAGCATAACTTAGTTTTGACATGATGATTATGTGCATAAATATGTCCTGATAGTCCTTATACGATGGATATCTATTCTATCATTTGGAGGAGGCTCTGCTTCATAATAAATCGGCATTATAGTGCAGTGGTCAGAAATACACTTGTGTTTCTCAGTAATGCCTCACAAATTACTCTTATGCATCAGGAAGCATATACTGCTTGAAAAACATACTGTCAAGACGAAAGGGCAAACCTTAATGAATGGCATCCTCTGGCGAAGGGGCAAGGCACCAAGAATTTCTGTTCAACAATCAACAAGGCGTCATCGTTAATTAGAGAATCGATGGAACTGGAAGCCATATCTGACTGATAAAATGACTGAAACCATACAAGCCGACATCTCCCGGCGAGCATCCTTTTTTTGCATTCTGTAGTTGAGATGCTATGATTTTCACACTTGGCAAACTCAAGTTTACCAGAAAACCAGTGTTTCCATACCCTTTGCCCAAACTTCCACTGCTACTACTTGGATCATGGGCTCATGGCTCGACTAAATTATTCAAAGCACGCATGAGAATTGTTTTTTGTCTAAGCTCATCTCACGCAATTAAGATACCGGATCATACCCCCTAAGAACGCTAAATCGCTGCCTTGCTACATCAATCCGAAGCAGTGGTGTTTATCTTAACCTGGGGATCCGGGGTGCCCAGATCATCCCAATCCGGAGGCGCTCGAGGTTGCCCCGCCACCAAAAAACGGAAATGGAGCGAGCAAACTGGAGGAACGATGGCTGGGGGAGGGACGAGGTTTCTCACCTGACCACGGGCGGGCGGAGATTCGGCTGCCGAGCAGAACAGAGCAGAAGGCGGAGGAGCCGGAGAGCAGTGGTAGTGGTGGTTTGGTACAGGACTACAGATCAAGTGATCAACCGGCTCCGCGGTGCGCGTAGGGTAGGGGCCAGCTCTCACCGCACCCAGCAACGCGGTAGGCGAACGGGCACACGACAGGTGCTGCTGTTTGTTGGCGTCGGCATCGGTCAAATCAGCATACAGAATTATTGGTTCCCTCGTCACTCGTCAGGCCACATCAGATCACTGTTTTGGTTACCGGTCGAAATTTCAAGATTTTTCATGATTACCGCGTATTTTCACGCCCCTCGGTAAATCGACATACCGAGAACACTCGATTTACAGTAAAGTACGTAGGATCTAATTAATGCCATGAGAGTTGGTTCTGGCGTGTTGGTAGCAACCTAGTTCCTATTTTGATAGGTCTCTGGTTCGAATATTCGTTCATTCACTTATTTGAATTCAAAATTCAACTACAAAATTCGCTCAAAATATTCTCGGTATTTCTCGATAACCGTGGTAACCACATTTACCAGTCCCCCTCGGTAAAATTGCCTCATTCGGTAACCAAAACCTTGCATCAGATACGATATAGTAGTACCCACTTGTGAAAATAAATCGGTTTTTCTTAAACACCTAACACCGGCCCTACTTTCCTTTTTACTTCCTACTACTCCCTCCGTTTCCAAATATAATTCTTTCCAGAGATTTCAACAAGTGACTATATACGAAGCAAAACGAGTGAATGTACAATCTAAAATATGTCTACATACATCTATCCGTATGTTGTGGTCTATTTAAAATGTCTAAAAAGACTTATATTTAGAAATGAAGGGAGTACTACATTAGGCTTGCCTGACGCAGAACTATTGAAAATTCGACAAATAGTAGGCTAGCCATGCGTTGAACGTATAATTTGGCTGCTAGGTATGTTGGGCCAAATTTATTTAAATGGCCATGGTTAGATTATTTGTTGATATATAGTATATCTTTTGGACTTGCTGTTTAGTTCAAAGTGCAGGCTTGGTTAGAGTGGCCAGACAAAATGGTTTCACATGGATTAGCGGCTACCTAGACAAATTCTCATACGCTGGGCTAAACCGTGGTTGCTAAGATGAAGGATCTTTAGCATGAGTAATGAAGTCAGCGCAAGCACGTATGGTGGATGATTAATCCTTATTATAGCAAACATGACTTGAAATGCTAACAGACTCCGTCCGGAACTACTTGACGGAGAAATGGATATATTTCTCTGACAAGTATTTCTAAATGGAGGGAGTACAAAGATTACCAGACCAGCATGATGATCATACTCGCTGGAATGTACCGATAGATTCAATTTGTCTCGTTGGGTCTCGTTCTAGGGTCTAACGAACTGTTGAATAATATATACTTTACCCTGGAGTGTGTTCTGATATTTACCATTGACATGCTTAAATTTAGAGTCGTTGCCAGAAAATAAAATTGATACCCCACAGAACAACAAAAATACATTGTATAATTGCATTGACTACTTATTCGCAGAAAAAAAATCGCATTGAATACTAGAGAGAACTTAATAATGCTATTATTACTTTGTCAGCCTATCAGGGTACAAGACCAGAGCAGATTTCAAGTCATTGCCACGCCCACGCACAAGTATAAAAAGTAAAATAGACTTCTCTGAAACCATTCAGACATCAGACACAGATACATGGCGCGAGATTGCATCAGCGAAAATGCGTATATACCCCATCGCTGGGTACATGCCATCAAACTGGCTACAGACTAATTTAGCTACTCAGTGCTATGGATGGATAGCCGCAAGACTTGAAATTTAGGTTACCCCATCTCTGGGTACATGCCAACGACTGAATATTGCAAAAATAACCAAAACCTCTTTGGCCAATGCTGAATCCTGCTAATGATTTGGTACAAAGACGCATCACTTGGTTTATCGGATGCAACGCTTCCATCACCGATTCAAGTATGCCGTTCCATGAACTTCTCAATCGCCACAGAGAAGGCACCAAAACCCACGCACCCGATACATGTAGCTTGAGGGCCACCTGCAACAAAAATACCAGTTCCATTAGGGATGAAATATCAAACTGAGCTGCATAACCAATAACAGTATAACAACTTGCTAGTGGTGCTAGAGTGCTTTGCTAATTGTTATCCATGCTTCTCTTGTCCTCATTATTATAATTTACTGCTTTATCAGCTAGCAAAAAAATGTTTCAAAATAAGCAATCACAACTTTGGCTAAGCAGTAAAGAATCAAGGGGTAGACAAGGTAAGTGGTCAAAACACCATAACAGACTGCTGACCTGGCACACCGACTACATGATGGGTATCTCTAAACTCCCAAATACAGTCAGAAATATAGCATTGGTTAAACTATCTGAAATATCATAACAGAGACACCGACTACCTGATGAGTACGACTGCCCTTCAACTTGCCCTAGTAGAACCAAACTAGTTTGAGTGAGGTTACTCCCTTTCTTACATTCAAAAAAATATGTCGGCCCATTCACCTCAAGCAAGCCTAAAACATCTCTAACGATTGCAGATAGGGAAGTTCTCATGGGAGCATAAGTTGATCCATTGTAAAAGTTATGTTGGTTCTCATCCACAGTTATTGTACAAAAAAAACATACCTTTTGCAGCTAAAGCCCCTCCTGTGACACAGCCAGCTACTGCCGAATTGGTAATGTCATGCTTTGCCCGAGCCTGCCAGGACATGACCATTCAAAGTGTCCAAATAAGTACTACAGAAATGCTCATAAATGTAAGGAAAAAAAATGTCACACTGCACCTACCTTCTCTACGACACATTCAGCTGCAGAAAAAATCAAGCCCATTACTGCAAAGGTCTTAGCATGGCTCATACTTTTCCTACCCATCTGTTTTGCCTGGTAGACTATTTGTTGCCTTGCTGTCATCTCCTCTGACATTATTGGATTTTCCAAAGCTCCAAAAAATAGTCCCATAAGTACACCAAGACCACCTCCTATTGAATGAAAGCAATGCAGTTAATAACAGATGTGCATACTCCATAAGTCCATTTTATGGAACATTATGCACTTGTAAGTGGGCCCCATTTGGGATAAGCCCATAGCTGATACTCTAAGCTGTTTAGCATGACGCAAAATGATTGACAATAATAGAAGCACAAGTCATTAGGCAACAACTCAACATGACTTCTAAGTTAGTATAGGACAGAGTATCCAGACACTGACTGTTGGCTGTTGTCTTGAGGATACCAAATGTCAAACTACATGAAATACTGATACTTTGGTAATACATACAATAGAGTGCACAGTATCGACATCACTGATTCTATCCTCTAGGCCGTTAACAAACAAATCATTAAACAGGGCAAAATCAGACAACAGATACTTTGACATCGCAGGCCTTCGCCATGTTCTATATTCAATGACAGTATCAACAAGCTGTTGGAAAGCTACATATACTGCACAAGTGAAATGTTACTAGTACTCACATGTGGACGCGCGTACAAGCACACACATACACAGTGTTATAGCATTAGATCCAATGTTCAGTTTCTTCATTTGAAGCAGAAACAGCAGAACATGGAATGAATGGATCAGAGCAAACTTTTTCTAGGAGACAACTGGAGGAACCACAACAGCTCTGATCGATTTTATTCACGCAGCGAAAATTGTGCAATCAAGCATGCAAACAGAGGAAGGCACATACCCGGTGCTAAAAGGAATAATTGATAGTGGAGGTGGTGGGGTGGGGGGGCAGAGAGGGGCGCACCGCCAAACAGCAACCTTTCTACTGCTGTATAAAAAATATTCAGACTATTGCTCAAAAAATTAGAACAACTGTCAGACAACCTTCAATAAATGCCGACCTTGCTATTTTCCGCACATCACGCTGTATGCCTATGGCACAATGTTGTAGCTACAACGGAAAACGATTGTGCATTGTTAAGCAGCAACCTTTCTAATGCTCTACCAAAACCCTTTTCAGACTAGTTGAGACTTTATCCAACCACTTTCCGAATACTTGACCATCTGACATATAGAGAAACTCTCAATCTTAAAGTCTTTGAAAGCTAATACTATGTGCAAGTACTGGAATTTAATTAGTTTGATTTCGTGACCCCAACTTTACTGGACGAACCACTACATAAACTTAGGCCCGAACTCTCCCAGGCAAGTTCACTTGAAACCAAAAAAAAAAAAAAATTGAAACAAAGGCGTCTCCAGTATGTATTATCACATGAAGGATCATCCATACGGGAGGAAAGAAGTGTTTTTTTAACGCCACCAAAGAATTTGAGCAGCTAGAGTAACTAATTAACAGTAGACAGGTGTACAAGTGAGCACAATCGAATCAGCATATGAACATATTTAAGTTCTTGCGTGCACTCGCTCAAAACAAAATTAAGTTCATCTCTTGCAGAGCTGGCATCGTCTTATTTGCAACTCTTCAGGTGAAGAACTAACCATCTAAAGAATGAACAACCACATCCATGTCACACCATCCAGAAACTCTGATCGCATGGCATTTGAACAAGATCATGCAGACATATTAACTCGGCATTTTAGCATGATCCAATTACAGGGTTGTATAATGCGCCCCAGTAGTACAATTGCTCAGTAACCGAATAGCATTAGCCATATACGTAGTATCATCAAGAGATTTGAGTTGGGGATCGTGAGCGACGTTACCCATGACACCACTGAGGACGCTCCGGACGGCGCAGTTGTTCATCATCTCCTGCCCCTTGATCTCCTCCGGCGTTGGCAGCTGGAGCGGCTGCACCGCAGCACTCTGGCTGGCCGCATCGCCGCCCGCCGATGGCTCCGGGGAAGCCATCTCACAGTCTGATCTCCCTTTTGCCGGTAGTGCGACGGTGGAGCTAGCTGCGGGCCGTGGGAATCACTGGAAAGGCAATGAATTGGATTGGAGAAGAAGCCGAGCCGAGAAGTTCCTCGAGGCTCCTCCTCGGCTTTCCTTTCTTTTCCTCCCCACCAAGAAAAAAAGAGGCGGCGGTAAGGGAGGTAGGGGAAGGGGATCCCGGTGGTGCCTGCCTCTTCCCGCTACCGGAGGACGCAAACGTATTCTCAGGAGTACGCCACCGTGTTCCCCTTATCAGCGAGACCTGCAAAACATGAATCTGTGGTTAGTAAACTAATGGGACAATGGAGAGCAGGGGGAGAATGGGAACAGGGGAAGAGGAGGGCTTGGAAGGGGGCTGGCTGGGCAAGGACAAGAAGAGAAAGAAGGGGATCCAGGGAAGGGGAAGGAAGAAGATGGCAGAGGAGAAGAAGGGCGGGATGGAGGGGCTGCGTCGGCCAGCAAGATGGTTGGAATGAGGCGAGATGCAGGGACTCGCGCGGGAGAGGAAAGACGGCTGAAGGGGATGGAAAGGGGCGGCAGCCGCGGTGACCTTGAAGATACCTGCGCCGCCGCCGCCGCGGGGGAGGAAAGGCTCTCGTTCGAGCCTGTGTCCAAGCGGTCGGTTCTGCGGGAGGAGCCCAATTCGACCCAAATCGGAGGCACGTTCATCCCCAACCTATACTTCTTATTTTTACCACTCCAACCTACTTTTTTCATTACTTGTACTAAAAAAAACATGATGTAGATGTAGAAAAAAGTTTACATCTCGTTTTACATCACTTGAAGATGCAAATATACATATTAAGCCGCGCGGTAATGTAAAAACAGTGTCCACGATGTGAGCCCAACCGCCCCAGAAACATATGAGGTGAATCGACACCTTAGCCTCATTGTTTACATGTAACAATGAGAACACCTTAGCCTCATTGTTTAGGTTACTCTCTTGTTTTTTTACTTATTTTTTGCACACTCTAAATTCTAGTAACAACACCCTTGCAATATTTTCACATTCGCAACCCTTTTGATTCGGATCACAATTAACTTGCAAGCACATTTAAATAAACCACTATACGAGAAAAAGATCATTTCATTTGCTCTCTATGGGATCGATTCTTACTGCCTCCGTCCGTAATTTTAAGGCCCGCCGTAATTTACGCGCAGCTTTTTAGTCAGCTTTGATTTGCGCGAGGTGGGGCTGCATGCAAGGCGTAACGGACGAGGCCGCATGAGAGCGGAGGGAAGTTGACCTGCTGTACATGCGCGTAATTAGAGTTGTCGCCAGTGCATGCCCGATTTAGTGGGGCCTCTCTTTCTTTCCCAATGGACTATAAAGACTTTTTTTAACATCATTGGACTATAAGACTATCCACAATGGGAGTAACATAGGTAGTAACATCACACATATCTAGATAAAATAGATGATGTAATAAGCAATAAATGAAGAAAGAGAGGCATGTGGTAACATAGCTAGTTACTACTAGTATGAGTAACATCACACATATCAAGGCAAGATGAGTCTATAGCCTAATAAATAAAATATTGCATGTTACCACACATATGTTATTCCCCACTATAGAGGTAGTAACATAGAGTAGTAACATGGTCATGTTAATACTCTATGTTACTACCCATTGTAAAGACTAGCCACAGTGGGGAGTAACTTAGAGTACTCCCTCCGTCTAGGTGTATAAGTCACCTTACAAAAACCAAATAACCCCAAAACACTTAGGCGCGATGCATTAACTCCCACCTTGTCTTTTGTTTCTTAACATACCAACCAATAAGAGATGTGGGGCGTGCATGCTTTAAATGACTTGAGACTATCAAACATAAAATGCAGTGGTTAGTTCATTGCATGCAATGCTATTAATTAGTAAATAAACATTAAGTTCTCTCGTTTTCTACTCTTCCTTGGTCACGGTGCACAACCTAAGATGATTTATTCACCTAGACGGAGGGAGTAGTAACATGCATATGTTACTAGTCTATGTTACCACTTCCACAAAGGGGAGTAACATATGTGTGGTGTCATGCAACACTTCATTTATTAAGTTGTAGACTCATCTTGTCTTGGTATGTGTGATGTTACTCGTACTACTAGTAACTAACCATGTTACCACACCACTCTCTATCTTCATTAATTACTTGTCACATCATCTATTTTGTCTAAATACATGTGATGTTACCATCTATGTTACTCCCACTATGGGTAGTCTAAGGTAATCAGGACACGTATAATTAAATATTTTTCATAACTGATGTTACCTTGTCCTAGAGATTTTGTCTAGGGGCCTCTTAAACACGGGCGGAGGTAGTACTTCAAAAGGCTACAACTAAACTCTTTGTCAGTTGCACTTCCAGAACATCCAAGGCAACTAGGGAAACGTCTTCCTTCCCTCAACCTTCACCGACACTAGTGCAGAACCGGGCAATAGCACCGATTCGTAAGGGCCTTTAGTGCCGGTTCTGTAACCGGCACTCACCCCTTTAGTACCGGTTCTGCACGTACTGCCGCTAAAGGGTCACCACGTGGCACGAGCCAGCGCCGGGGGCGGGGAGCGCTTTAGTACCGGTTGGTAACACCAACCGGTACTAAAATGTTTGGGGGGTTTTGGTTTCATGATTTCTTTTTCCTTTAATTTTGTGTTTTCCATTTAATTCTTTTTCGTTTGCTAGTATTTTACGATACTACATATTGTACACGTTATGCATATATATAAATAGAATTTCTCGTAGAACCGATTTTATATATATATATATATATATATATATATATATATATATATATATATATATATATCATCGAATGTCTCACAACCACCATTATTCACACATACACATGTATACATATATACAATTAGGTATATATACAATTTATTCTACATGTTGCCTTGGTGCCTTCGGAGCACGGTGACAATTGGGAGTGGTTCATGGGGGCGGTAGCGGGTAATGGTTTGGGATCTATGACCTGGTCGAGCAAAAATCCCGCTATTTCCTCTTGAATTGCTAGTATGCGCTCCGTTGGTAGGAGCTGCTCCCGCACGTCTTTGAACTGATAAGAAGGAGATCAATATGCATGTGTATTAGTTGTGTGACTAGATATCGATAATCATGTAAAAATTATGAATAGTGTTCTTGCAAACGTACCCATTGCTGTCTATCAGATTTGCTCCTTTAGGACGCCATCATGCGAATGTTCTCGCAAACGTAGTATGCACACAGATCAGCTCCCGGCGCCTGCTTCAGGGCCTTTACGAGAATTGAATTTAATCAGATAATAATTAATCAAGCATGATAATTAATTAATGATATTGAAACAAGAATTAAAGAGATGGTAGCTAGCTAGTACTACTTAATTACTTACCTTGGGTCGAAACCAAAACAGCTTTTGTCGCCATTTGCCTGGAGTCACCTTGATGAACTTTGCCCAAGCTCTGCCCGCCGACAAAGAAAATGAATAAAGGGGTTATTAAATAGTTGATATCAGGAAATGACGAACTTAAAAGGCCGAGATATAGTTAATAATGATTGAAATTACCTGCCGACTATCCCCTTCAAGATGGTGAAGTCACTTTCTTTTTTAAGTAGTGAGTCCAGTACTTCAACTGTTCCTTCTTCAACTTTAATGACTAACAAGAACCAGTGGTAACTGCATGCGCACATGTTTGCATGTCTTAATTAAGCAGGCATGTGCATAACACTAATCAACTACCCTAAACCCTATACACGTAATTATTAACATCTAGCTAGCTAGTAAGCAAAAACAAAATTTGTAGTACAAGACAGTATGACTCACGGGAAGTTGTAAGGAAGTAGTTGTTGGAAATATGCCCTAGAGGCAATAATAAAATGGTTATTATTATATTTCCTTGTTCATGATAATTGTCTATTGTTCATGCTATAATTGTGTCATCCGGAAATCGTAATACATGTGTGAATACATAGACCACAACATGTCCCTAGTGAGCCTCTAGTTGACTAGCTCGTTGATCAACAGATAGTCATGGTTTCCTGACTATGGACATTGGATGTCATTGATAACGGGATCACATCATTAGGAGAATGATGTGATGGACAAGACCCAATCCTAAGCATAGCACAAGATCGTGTAGTTCGTTTGCTAGAGCTTTTTCAAATGTCAAGTATCATTTCCTTAGACCATGAGATTGTGCAACTCCCGGATACCATAGGAGTGCTTTGGGTGTGCCAAACGTCACAACGTAACTGGGTGGCTATAAAGGTGCACTACGGGTATCTCCGAAAGTGTCTGTTGGGTTGGCACGAATCGAGACTGGGATTTGTCACTCCGTATGACGGAGAGGTATCTCTGGGCCCACTCGGTAATGCATCATCATAATGAGCTCAATGTGACCAAGTGTTTGGTCACGGGATCATGCATTACGGTACGAGTAAAGTGACTTGCCGGTAATGAGATTGAACAAGGTATTGGGATACCAACGATCGAATCTCGGGCAAGTAACGTACCGATTGACAAAGGGAATTGTATACGGGATTGATTGAATCCTCGACATCGTGGTTCATCCGATGAGATCATCATGGAACATGTGGGAGCCAACATGGGTATCCAGATCCCGCTGTTGGTTATTGACCGGAGAGTCGTCTCGGTCATGTCTGCATGTCTCCCGAACCCGTAGGGTCTACACACTTAAGGTTCGGTGACGCTAGGGTTGTAGAGATACTAGTATGCAGTAACCCGAAAGTTGTTCAGAGTCCCGGATGAGATCCCGGACGTCACGAGGAGTTCCGGAATGGTCCGGAGGTGAAGAATTATGTATAGGAAGTCCAGTTTCGGCCACCGGGAAGGTTTCGGGGGTCACCGGTATTGTACCGGGACCACCGGAAGGGTCCTGGGGGTCCACCGGGTGGGGCCACCTATCCCGGAGGGCCCCATGGGCTGAAGTGGGGAAGGGAACCAGCCCCTGGTGGGCTGGTGCGCCCCCCTTGGGCCTCCCCTGCGCCTAGGGTTGGAAACCCTAGGGGTGGGGGCCCGCCCCACTTGACTTGGAGGGCAAGTCCCCCCCTTGGCCGCCGCCTCCCCTTGGAGATGGGATCTCCTAGGGCCGGCGCCCCCCCAGGGGCCCTATATATAGAGGAGGGAGGGAGGGCAGCAGCACCCAAGCCCTGGCGCCTCCCTCTCCCTCCCGTGACACATCTCCCTCCTCCCGCAGCGCTTGGCGAAGCCATGTTGGAATCCCCGCTACTTCCACCACCACGCCGTCG
The DNA here is from genome assembly GCF_018294505.1 of Triticum aestivum. Lineage (NCBI taxonomy): Eukaryota > Viridiplantae > Streptophyta > Magnoliopsida > Poales > Poaceae > Triticum > Triticum aestivum. Next base: position 85,315,541 of record NC_057811.1, read on the forward strand.
TGCTGCTGGGTCTCCATCAACCTCTCCTTCCCCCTTGCTGGATCAAGAAGGAGGAGACGTCTTCCCAATCGTACGTGTGTTGAACGCGGAGGTGCCGTCCGTTCGGCGCTCGGTCATCGATGATTTGGATCACGACGAGTACGACTCCATCAACCCCGTTCAATTGAACGCTTCCCCTCGCGATCTACAAGGGTATGTAGATGCACTCCTCTCTCTCGTTGCTAGATGACTCCATAGATTGATCTTGGTGATGCGTAGAAATTATTTAATTTCTGCAACGATCCCCAACAGTAGTATATCTTCATTGGGTATTGAGGCGCTTGAAGAACTCTAGCATGTTTTTCTCTACATCTTGTTTATACCATTCGTATTTCCATGCGTCTTCATTAATGGAATTTGGGTCAATGAACCCAATGCCATAGCGTCCAGCTTTTTTCATTTCATACATCTTCATCCTGCATAATACCACAGAAAAGAATATAGTGGGGATAATTACAGGTAATGATCGATCAATGAGCACTACAGCTAGCTTGAGACTTAAATTACAGAAAGAAATCACTTACAGACAATAGCAACTGACGATAGATTTGTCGAGTGCATCTTGATTGAATAACTAAAATAGTTCTGAATACTCAACGGAGACAGCTAGCCCATGGAAGTAATGCTCCTCCTCGACTTTCACCATGAGGGACTCACGATTGGAACTCTTGGTAATTTTCATGTACCAATCATGCAATTCATACATTCTCGTTGGGAGTTTCTTGACCTCCTCGGGCTCGACCAAAGGTTGGCCGCGGACATATTTTCGTTTTATGTCCTCCTCTCTAAGCGGAGACATGGGCTCAATCTCGAGGAGTTGTCCAACAGTGATGCCGAGCATTTTACCCTGGCTCCTATGCTCGTCGATTATTACCAGCTGATTGCCCAGCTGGGGAACGGTTTACCCACATGGGGCACCGGTACTCTCATGTGTTGGCACAACAAGCGGGGGGATCGATTGCGCCGCCTGTTCTCCCAGCTGGGGAACGGTTTTCCCGCATTTTTTGCCAGCTGCTTGGCTCGAGCTCGAGCTCGACTCCTTCTGTAGTCGTGCTTGATGTGCCTTCCTTATTTGGCACTCATAGTCTGAGTCAATAGGCTTGGGAGCTGGTGGTCTAGCCATACGAATAAAGTGGTCAATCTTTTCCTCAGGCACTTTCTCCCTTGGCGGCGGTGCCGGTTTCGGTCCAAAATGGGCGTCCACTTGGGCCTTCACTATGGCTGTGTTTTGCTCCTCGGTCATGTCGTAAGGCCTCTGAGGAAGAGGAGTGAGGCTTGGACCATATTTATATCGCTTGCCTCCGCCTGTACCTCCTGTACTACCTCGACTCGTACCACTACGCACCATAGCTGCGGCGGCTCTCTTCCGCGATTGCTGAGGCGGCGGAGACGGCTGACGTGGCTGAGTTGGAGTAGGAGGAGTGGCCTGACGTTGTGCTGGACTTGAAGCAGGAGAGTGGCCTGACGTGGTGTCGGACTTGAAGCAGGAGAAGTGGTCTGACGCTGTGCCAGACCTGAAGCAGGAGGAGTGGCCTGATGCTGTGCCGGACTTGGAGGAGGAGGAGTGGCCTGACGCTGTGCCGGACTTGGAGGAGGAGGAGTGGCCTGACGCTGTGCCGGACTTGGAGGAGGAGGAGTGGCCTGACGCGTTGGTGGACTTGGAGGAGCGGGAGTCTGCTGACGCGGTGTCGGTGGCCTTCGAAAGATGATGCAATCCTTTCTCCATAGGATGATATGATGTTTGGCCTCTCCAAGTGTGTGCTCCTCGTCACCTCTAGGAATGTCAAGCTCTAGCCCCGAATATTGGTCCACCACCTCATCAACCACGACACGAGCATAGCCGGCTGGAATCGGGTTGCAATGGAAGGTTGCATAGGGGGAATTTGTATAAGCAATGGCGTCTTCCACCTTCATGGATATGTTCTTCATTTTGAAGTGTAGCTCACAGTTAGTGCTCTCCATGATGTCATCCACAGGGTATCTATCCAGCAGTGCGTCGCCCGGGGCGGAACCAATGCTGCTTCTCGGCATGGCTGGATGTTTCTTTGTTGGCTCTTTCCATTCTTGAATGGAGATCGGGAGTTGGTCCCTCACAAGAACTCCGCACTGACGAATGAACTTGTTCGCAATGTTCTTAGGCGCGCTAGGTTCGCCATTAGCTTTGATGGCATCGATGTTGTACTTTACGCCCTCCTTCAACTTTTTGCCCGGGCCTCGCACTGTCCTGCTGCCTGTAGAAGATTTGCTCGATCCGGAGGGCTGAAAGAAGAAAGATCGATTCGTTAATATATCTTCAAGTCATTAAAAACATGTGATGATCACCAGATGCCTGCTTATATAAATATACCTCGCCGGTCTCTATTATTTCAAGATCAACATTTTCGGCGTCATCATAATCATAGTTCATGACTTCATCAATTCGGTCGTCGCGATCGAATATCATATCATCACCCTCCCCGGTATTGTTCAGATATTGGGAGCCGTCATATTCTTCATTCTGATCATCTGGCCCGCGAGGGGAGCGTATGATCTCGAACAGGGCCTCTTCTCCCTCTCCACCGGTATTGTCCGCCATAGCTTTTATTTAACTAATCCAGAAGAAATATAAAACAATTTAGTATTCAAATTACAATGCATGCATGCAATCAATAAGTAAAATCTGAATCATAGTATATAATCTCGAATACATCGTCTCGAATATATATAATCTCGAATACATCGTCTCGAATATTATATATCGAATACATCACTAGCTAGCTAGCTAATAAAGATCGAATACTACAGAAGAATCTAGGCCACTCGCGGTTCCTGAGGCGCGGGCGGTGGACACCCAAAGAGAAGGAACCATCACAGGATCATAGCTCCGGTCATCTCCCCAAAGAACCTGCCAGGTATTGGAGAACCTGACGTCCATAGCAGCCATGTAGCGACGGACGTGCTCGTCCTCCTCCCTGACACGGCGACGCACCACCTCCGGCGGGGCCGGCTCCCTCTGCACCGAACGTGGCCCACGCAAACGCCACCAAAGGAGCTCAGGGTCGACGACGGGACCCGGGGCCGGGTTCCTCACCAAGCGGCGAGCCCCTGAAGGTAGCACCTCCCAGTGCCAGCCCGGCGGAGCCCAGTCCCAGACATGGGTCCTCTGAACCAGGACGTCGTCGCGAACGGGTCGACGGCGAGGATGCGGGCCGGGCATCGTTGACGTCGATAACAAATTCTTATGAAAAAAATTCCTATATATGCAATGTCATTTTATTAGGAAATTTTGAGCAACTTTTTCCTATGCAATTTCTCCTAGTCCTTCGTCTAACAAATATATATATATGGTCAACTTTTTCCTATGCAACTTTTTTATATGCAATTTTTTTCTAAACTAGGATATGCAACAGAAACACTAATTAAGCATCTAACACTAAAAATAGAAAAGGCAACTTCTATACATCCATTAAAAAATAGAAAAAAAACATTATATACAAAAATTCCATACTAATTAAACACTAATTATATCCATCTAACATGCATTCATACATATATACTAGTGAAATAATAATAATCTAAAACATCTAAACTAATTAAACATACAAAAATACATATATACTAATTAACTTAAGAAAATGTGTGTGTGTGTGTGTGTGTTCATCATGCATGTGTGTGTGTGTGGGCTCGGGGAGGGGCGGCCATGGTGGTCGGGGGCGAGGGAGAGGGGGAGAGCTCACAGCGGGGCGACAGCGACGGCGAGGCGAGACGACGGGGGCGGAGACGGGGGGCGGCGACGCGGACCGGCCGGGGGCGGCGACGGAGACGAGGGCGGCGACGGGGACGGGGGCGCCGACGGCAACGGCGCGCGACGGGGACGATCCGAGACGGGGGTGGCGACGGCGTCGATCGAGCGGGGCAAGCGCGCGATGCGTCGTCGATGGAGAAACAGAGGAAGAAACAGAGGGAGAATGAAATTTTTCCAAGTGTTGTTTATATAGGAGGGACCTTTAGTACCGGTTGTAGCCACCAACCGGTACTAAAGGTCAAATTTGGCCAGGCCAAGCGGCGGGAACTGCAGCCCTTTAGTACCGGGTCGTGGCTCCAACCGGTACTAAAGGGGGGGGGGGTCTTTAGTACCGATTGGAGCCACCACCCGGTACTAAAGGTGGTGCGCTGCCAGGCGAGGGGCGCAGAAGTTTAGTCCCACCTCGCTAGCCGAGGGGCGCCCGCACCTGCTTATAAGCCCCGCCGCCGCTGCTGTCTCGAGCTCCTCCCTAAAGCAGGCCTTCTGGGCCTACCTCAGGTGCGATGCCCTGTTGGGCCTACTGGACTAGCGGGCCTGCATCCTGGCCCAACTAGTGGTTGGGTTTCTAGTCGTATGCAGGCCGCTGTGGCCCAGTAGGGGGGCTTTTTTTATTTAGTTTTTTCTTCTTCTTTTTCTTTTATGCTTTATTTATTTTATTTTATTTATTTTTGAGTTGTTTTTTGCTGTATTTAGAGTTTCTTTGTGAATATTTTTGCTTTAGGTACAAAAAATTACAAACTTTCTGTTAGTGCCGGTAGTTTTCAAATTTGAATAGTTTAAATTTGAATTATTTGAAATTGGTGTGAATCACTAGTTTGTGAATAACTTAACCTTAAAAATAGATTTTCAGTGATTCTTTTTTCTTATGTTTAATATTAGTGTGTTTTATCATTATATTCAATTTAGTAATACTTAGGTTATTTAAAAAATGAAATGCCTTTGTAACAGATGAGTTTTCGTCCAAAACCCTAATACTTCGAAAGAGATTGTCCATTTTGTACACGAAGTGCATCTAGTTTTTGCCGTAACCCTCTCTACTTTTTTGCACATGCTATGTGGGTGAAATTATAATACCATGCCAACTTTCAACCTTTTCAGAGGCTCATTTGAAGTGTTTTTCAATTTGAGGGTCATTTAGCTGAAAAAATTAGTAAATGCATGAAAGAATTTGTTTGCACATAAAATTTCTTCGCGTTTCAAATGCCAAAACACATAAGTACCCTAACTATTACAAAGATTCCCTCCGGTTTGTTCGAAGCGGGACTTTCCAGATATATAAGTCCAGAAACTCACTAGAGAAGAAAGTGATGATAGTGAGAAGCCGATCACATCCCAGAGTGGGATCTTTGGGCCGTGTGAAACTTTTTCTTCGCGTGTGTCCCTTTGCGCCGTAACCATGGACAATCTTCATCATTTAACTGGATGCTCGGGTCAATATTCACTGTGAATGGAGCAATTTCATGAAACTTTTCATAATCTTCTGACATGTCTGTCTTGTCATCCACTCCCACGATGTTTCTTTTCCCAGAAAAAACTATGTGGCGCTTTGGATCATCGTATGATGCATTCGCTACCTTATCTTTTCTTTTTCTCGGCTTGGTGGACATGTCCTTCACATAGAAAATATGTGCCACATCATTGGCTAGGATGAATGGTTCATCTGCATACGCAAGATTGTTGAGATCCACTGTTGTCATTCCGTACTGCGGGTCTTCCATTACCCCGCCTCGTGTCATATTCACCCATTTGCACCGAAACAAAGGGACCTTCAAACCATGTCCATAGTCAAGTTCCCATATGTTCTCTATGTAACCATAATATGTTTTCTTTACTGTCTTGGTTGCTGCATCAAAGCGGACACCACTGTTTTGGTTGGTGTTCTTCTTATCTTGGGTGGTCGTGTAAAATGTATTCTCATTTATCTTGTACGCTTTGAAAGTCATTATATTCGAAGATGGTAACTGGGACAGCAAGTACATGTCATCTTCAATAGCGGCGTCTTGCATGGCACGTGTCTGCAACTAGCCGGCGAAAGTCCCTGTTTGTTCACGTGTAATCCAGTCGTCAGACTGCTCCGGGTGTTTGGAGCGTAGAAAATTCTTGTGTTCGTCCATATACGGAGCCACCAAGGCGGAATTCTGTAGAACTGTGTAGTGTGCTTGAGTGAGAGAATGCCCGTCCATACATATTATTTGATCCCCTCCTAGCGTGCCTTTTCCATCCAGTCTGCCCTTATGCCGCGATTCAGGAACACTAATCGGCTTAAGGTCAGGAATAAAGTCAATACAAAACTCAATGACCTCCTCATTTCATGGCCCTTGGAGATGCTTCCTTCTGGCCTAGCACGGTTATGAACATATTTCTTTAAGACTCCCATGAACCTCTCAAAGGGGAACATATTGTGTAGAAATACAGGACCAAGAACGTTAATCTCTTCGCATAGGTGAACTAGGACGTGCGTCATGATGTTGAAGAAGGATGGTGGGAACACTAACTCGAAACTGACAAGACATTGCACCAAATCATTCTCTAACCTTGCTATGATTTCTGGATCGATTACCTTCTGAGAGATTGCATTGAGGAATGCACATAGCTTCACAATGGCTAATCGAACGTTTTCCGGTAGAAGTCCCCTCAATGCAACCGGAAGCAGTTGCGTCATAATCAAGTGGCGGTCATGAGACTTTAGGTTCTGGAACTTTTTCTCTGCCATATTTATTATTCCCTTTATATTCGACGAGAAGCCAGATGATACCTTAATACTGAGTCGACATTCAAAGAAGATTTCCTTCTCTTCTTTGGTAAGAGCGTAGCTGGCATGACCCTGATGTATGCCGTCTTTTCCGTGCATACGTTGCTGGTCCTCCCGTGCCTCCGGTGTATCTTTTGTCTTCCCATACACACCCAAGAAGCCAAGCAGGGTCACGCAAAGATTCTTTGTCACGTGCATCACGTTGATTGCGGAGCGGACCTCTAGGTCTTTCCAATACGGCAGGTCCCAAAATATAGATTTCTTCTTCCACATGGGTGCGCGTCCGTCAGCATCATTCGGAACAGGTTGTCCGCCAGGACCCTTTCCAAAGACTACCTTCAAATCCTTGACCATATCATGTACATCAGCACCAGTATGGTGGCGAGGCTTCGTCCGGTGATCCGCCTCACCTTTGAAATGCTTGCCTTTCTTTCTTACGGGATGCCTGCTCGGAAGAAATCGATGATGTCCCAGGTACACATTCTTCTTACAATTATCCAAATATATACTGCCGGTATCATCCAAACAGTGCGTGCATGCGCGGTATCCCTTGTTTGTCTGTCCTGAAAGGTTACTGAGAGCAGGCCAATCATTGATGGTCACGAACAGCAACGCCTTTAGGTCAAATTCTTCATGTCCGTGCTCATCCCACGCACGTACACCTATTCCATTCCACAGCTGTAAGAGTTCTTCAACTAATGGCCTTAGGTACACATCAATGTCGTTGCCGGGTTGCTTAGGGCCTTGGATGAGCACTGGCATCATAATGAACTTCCGCTTCATGCACAACCAAGGAGGAAGGTTATACATACATAGAGTCACAGGCCATGTGCTATGGTTGCTGCTCTGCTCCCCAAAAGGATTAATGCCATCTGCGCTTAGACCAAACCATACATTCCTTGCGTCACCTGCAAACTCCTCCCTGTACTTTCTCTCGATTTTTCTCCACTGCGACCCGTCAGCGGGTACTCTCAACTTTCCGTCTTTCTTACGGTCTTCTCTGTGCCATCGCATCGCCTTGGCATGCTCTTTGTTTTGGAAGAAATGTTTCAACCGTGGCATTATAGGAGCATACCACATCACCTTGGCAGGAATCTTTTTCCTCGGACGCTCGCCCTCGACATCACCAGGGTCATCGCGGCTGATCTTATAGCGCAATGCACCGCATACTGGGCACGCGTTCAAATCATCGTACTCACCGCGGTAGAGGATGCAGTCATTAGGGCATGCATGTATCTTTTGCACCTCTAACCCTAGAGGGCAGACAACCTTCTTTGCTTCGTACGTACTCTCGGGCAATTCGTTGTCCTTTGGAAGCATATTCTTTATCATTACCAGCAACTTTCCAAATCCCTTGTCAGATACACCATTCTCTGCCTTCCATTGCAACAATTCCAGTGTGGTGCCCAACTTTTTCTTGTCAGCTTCGCAATTCGGGTACAACAATTTCTCGTGATCCTCTAACATGCGCTGCAACTTCTTCTTCTCCTTTTCACTTGCGCAGTTTCTCTTTGCATCGGCAATGGCCTGACCTAGATCATCAGCGGGCTCATCTGATGCCTCTTCTTCAGCTTCTTCCCGCATTGCCGGCTCAACTTCTTCCCCCATTGTTGTATCATCGTATTCAGGGAACCCATGGCCAGGATAGTTGTCGTCCTCCTCTTCTTCTTCATTGTCTTCCATCATAACCCCTCTTTCTGTTGGGGAACGTAGCAGAAATTCAAAATTTTCTACGCATCACCAAGATCAATCTATGGAGTAATCTAGCAACGAGGGGAAGGGGAGTGCATCTACATACCCTTGTAGATCGCAATGCGGAAGCGTTGCAAGAACGCGGATGAAGGAGTCATACTCGTAGCGATTCAGATCACGGTTGATTCCGATCTAAGCACCGAAGAACGGTGCCTCCGCGTTCAACACACGTGCAGCCCGGTGACGTCTCCCACGCCTTGATCCAGCAAGGGGAGAGGGAGAGGTTGGGGAAGACTCCGTCCAGCAGCAGCAGCACAACGGCGTGGTGTTGATGGAGGAGCGTGGCAATCCTGCAGGGCTTCGCCAAGCACCGCGGGAGAGGAGGAGGGAGAGGGGTAGGGCTGCGCCAAAAGAGAGGTGTTCTCGTGTGTATGGCAGCCCCAAAACCTCAAGTATATATAGGGGAGGGGGAGGGGCTGCGCCCCCATCTAGGGTTCCCCCCCAAGGGGTGCGGCCAGCCCTAGATGGGACTTGGGGGGGCGGCCAAGGGGGGAGAGAGGGGGGCGCCCCACTAGATGGGCCTTAGGCCCATCTGAGCCTAGGGTTTCCCCCTTCCCCCCTTCCTGCGCCCTGGGCCTCTTGTGGGAGGCGCACCAGCCCACCTAGGGGCTGGTCCCTTCCCACACTTGGCCCACGCAGCCCTCTGTGGCTGGTGGCCCCACCTGGTGGACCCCTGGGACCCTCCCGGTGGTCCCGGTACATTACCGATAGCACCCGAAACTTTTCCGGTGACCAAAACAGGACTTCCCATATATAAATCTTTACCTCCGGACCATTCCGGAACTCCTCGTGACGTCCGGGATCTCATCCGGGACTCCGAACAACATTCGGTAACCACGTATATCTATTCCCTATAACCCTAGCGTCATCGAACCTTAAGTGTGTAGACCCTACGGGTTCGGGAACCATGCAGACATGACCGAGACGTTCTCCGGTCAATAACCAACAGCGGGATCTGGATACCCATGTTGGCTCCCACATGTTCCACGATGATCTCATCGGATGAACCACGATGTCGGGGATTCAATCAATCCCGTATACAATTCCCTTTGTCTATCGGTATGTTACTTGCCCGAGATTCGATCGTCGGTATCCCGATACCTTGTTCAATCTCGTTACCGGCAAGTCTCTTTACTCGTTCCGTAACCACATCATCCCGTGATCAACTCCTTGGTCACATTGTGCACATTATGATGATGTCCTACCGAGTGGGCCCAGAGATACCTCTCCGTTTACACGGAGTGACAAATCCCAGTCTCGATTCGTGCCAACCCAACAGACACTTTCGGAGATACCTGTAGTGCACCTTTATAGCCACCCAGTTACGTTGTGACGTTTGGTACACCCAAAGCATTCCTACGGTATCCGGGAGTTGCACAATCTCATGGTCTAAGGAAATGATACTTGACATTAGAAAAGCTCTTAGCAAACGAACTACACGATCTTGTGCTAGGCTTAGGATTGGGTCTTGTCCATCACATCATTCTCCTAATGATGTGATCCCGTTATCAACGACATCCAATGTCCATGGTCAGGAAACCGTAACCATCTATTGATCAACGAGCTAGTCAACTAGAGGCTTACTAGGGACATGGTGTTGTCTATGTATCCACACATGTATCTGAGTTTCCTATCAATACAATTCTAGCATGGATAATAAACGATTATCATGAACAAGGAAATATAATAATAACCAATTTATTATTGCCTCTAGGGCATATTTCCAACAGTCTCCCACTTGCACTAGAGTCAATAATCTAGTTCACATCACCATGTGATTAACACTCACAGGTCACATCACCATGTGACCAACATCCAAAGAGTTTACTAGAGTCAACAATCTAGTTCACATCACTATGTGATTAACACTCAATGAGTTCTGGTTTGATCATGTTATGCTTGTGAGAGAGGTTATTAGTCAACGGGTCTGAACCTTTCAGATCCGTGTGTGCTTTACGAATATCTATGTCATCTTGTGGATGCTACCACGCGCTACTTGGAGCCATTTCAAATAACTGCTCTACTATACGAATCCGGTTTACTACTCAGAGTCATCCGGATTAGTGTCAAAGTTCGCATCGACGTAACCCTTTACGACGAACTCCTTTTCACCTCCATAATCGAGAAAATTCCTTAGTCCACTAGATACTAAGGATAAGTTCGACCGCTGTCATGTGATCCATTCCCGGATCACTATTGTACCCCTTGACCAACTCATGGCAAGGCACACTTCATGTGCGGTACACAGCATAGCATACTGTAGAGCCTACGTCTAAAGCATAGGGGACGACCTTCGTCCTTTCTCTCTCTTCTGCTGTGGTCAGGTCTTGAGTCTTACTCAATACTCACACCTTGTAACACAGCCAAGAACTCCTTCTTTGCTGATCTATTTTGAACTCTTTCAAAATCATGTCAAGGTGTGCGTTCTTTGAAAGTATCATCAGGCGTCTTGATCTATCTCTATAGATCTTGATGCCCAATATGTAAGCAGCTTTATCCAGGTCTTCCTTTGAAAAACTCCTTTCAAACAACCCTTTATGCTTTCCAGAAATTTTACATCATTTCGGATCAACAATATGTCATTCACATATACTTATCAGAAATGTTGTAGCGCTCCCACTCACTTTATTGTAAATACAAGTTTCTAACAAACTTTGTATAAACCCAAAAACTTTGATCACTCCATCAAAGCGTATATTCTGACTCCGAGATGCTTGCTCTAGTCCATGGAAGGATCGCTGGAGCTAGCATACCTTTTAGCATCCTTAGGATCGACAAAACCTTTCTGATTGTATCACATACAACCTTTCCTTACGAAAACTGGTAAGGAAACTTGTTTTGACATCCATCTGCCAGATTTCATAAATGCAGCTAATGCTAACATGATTCCGACGGACTTAAGCATCGCTACGGATGAGAAAATCTCATCGTAGTCAACTCCTTGAACTTGTGAAAATACTCTTTGCCACAAGTCGAGCTTCATAGACGGTAACCTTACCGTCCACGTCCGTCTTCTTCTTAAAGATCCATTTATCTCAATGGCTTGCCGATCATCGGGCAAGTTCACCAAAGTCCATGCTTTGTTCTGATACATGGATCCTATCTCGGATTTCATGGCTTCTAACCATTTGTCGGAATATGGGCCCACCATCGCTTCTCCATAGCTCGTAGGTTCAGTATTGTCTAACAACATGATATCTAAGACAGGATTACCGTACCACTCAGGAGTAGTACATATCCTCGTCGACCTACGAGGTTTGGTAGTGACTTGATCCGAAGTTTCATGATCACTATCATAAGCTTCCACTTCAATTGGTGTAGGTGCCACAGGAACAACTTCCTGTGCCCTGCTACACACTAGTTGAAGTTATGGTTCAATAACCTCATCAAGTCTCCACCATCCTCCCACTCAATTCTTTCGAGAGAAACTTTTCCTCGAGAAAGGACCCGTTTCTAGAAGCAATTACTTTTGCTTCCAGATCTGAAATAGGAGGTATACCCAACTGTTTTGGGTATTCTATGAAGATGCATTTATCCGCTTTGGGTTCGAGCTTATCAGCCTGAAACTTTTTCACATAAGCATCGCAGCCCCAAACTTTTAAGAAACGACAACTTAGGTTTCTCTAAACGGTGTCGTCTCAACGGAATTGCGTGGTGCCCTTTTAAAGTGAATGCGGTTGTCTCTAATGCCTAACCCATAAACGATAGTGGTAATTCGATAAGAGACATCATGGTATGCACCATATCCAATAGGGTGCAGTTATGATGTTCGGACACACCATCACACTGTGGTGTTCCAGGCGGTATTAATTGTGAAACACTTTCCACAATGTCTTAATTGTGTGCCAAACTCGTAACTCAGATATCTCTATGATCATATCATAGACATTTTATCCTCTTGTCACGACGATCTTCAACTTCACTCTGAAATTACTTGAACCTTTCAATAATTCAGACTTGTGTTTCATCAAGTAAATATTCTCAGCATCTACTCAAATCATCTGTGAAGTAAGAACATATCGATATCCACTGCGTGCCTCAGCACTCATTGGACTGCACACATCAAATGTATTACTTCCAACAAGTTGCTCTCTTGTTCCATCTTACTGAAAACGAGGCCTTTCAGTCATCTTGCCCATGTGGTATGATTTGCATGTCTCAAGTGATTCAAAATCAAGTGAGTCCAAACGATCCATCTGCATGGAGTTTCTTCATGCATATATACCAATAGACATGGTTCGCATGTCTCAATCTTTTCAAAAACGAGTGAGTCCAAAGATCCATCTACATGGAGCTTCTTCATGCGTTCTATACCAATATGACTCAAATGGCAGTGCCACAAGTATGTGGTACTATCATTACTATTTTATATCTTTTGGCACGAACATGTGTATCACTGCGATCGAGATTCATTTTAGGTGCAAGACCATTGAAGGTATTATTCAAATAAACAGAGTAACCATTATTCTCCTTAAATGAATAACCGTATTGCGATAAACATAATCCAATCATTTGCTCAACGCAAACACCAAATCTCGATGGTAGAGGGAGCATGCGATGCTTGATCACATCAACCTTGGAAACACTTCCAACACACATCGTCATCTCACCTTTAGCTAGTCTCCATTTATTCCGCAGCTTTTATTTCGAGTTACTAACACTTAGCAACCGAACCGGTATCTAATACCCTGGTGCTGCTAGGAGTACTAGTAAAGTACACATTCATATAATGTATATCCAATATACTTCTGTCGACCTTGCCTGCCTTCTCATCTACCAAGTATCTAGGGTAGTACTGCTTCAGTGACCGTTCCCCTCATTACAGAAGCACTTAGTCTCGGGTTTGGGTTCAACCTTGGGATTCTTCACTAGAGCAGCAAATGATTTGCTGTTTCATGAAGTATCCCTTTTGCCCTTGCCCTTCTAGAAACTAGTGGTTTTACTAACCATCAACAATTGATGCTCCTTCTTGATTTCTACTTTCGCGGTGTCAAACATCGCGAGTTGCTCAAGGATCATCATCTATCCCTGATATGTTATAGTTCATCACGAAGCTCTAATAGCTTGGTGGCAGTGACTATGGAGAACCATCACTATCTCATCTGGAAGATTAACTCCCACTCGATTCAAGCGATTGTGGTACTCAGACAATCTGAGCACATGCTCAACGATTGAGCTTTTCTCCCTTAGTCTGCAGGCTTAAGAAACTTGTCAGAGGTCTCATACCTCTTGACGTGGGCACTAGTCTGAAATCCCAATTTCAGTCTTCGGAACATCTCATATGTTCTGCGACGTTTCAAAAACGTCTTTGGTGCCACAATTCTAAACCGTTAGCATTACGCACTGAACTATCACGTAGTCATCAAAACGTGTATGTCAGATGTTTCGCAACATCTACAGACGACGCTGAGGTTCAGCACACCGAGCGGTGCATTAAGGACATAAGCCTTCTGTGCAGCAATGAGGACAATCCTCAGTTTACGGACCCAGTCCGCATAATTGCTACTACCAACTTTCAACTAAATTTTCTCTAGGAACATATCTTAAACAGTAGAACTAAAGCGTAAGCTATGACATAATTTGCAAAGACCTTTTGACTATGTTCATGATAATGAAGTTCATCTGATTATTTAATGAACTCCCACTCAGATAGACATCCCTCTAGTCATCTAAGTGATACATGATCCGAGTCAAACTAGGCCGTGTCCGATCATCACGTGAGACGGACTAGTCATCATCGGTGAACATCTCCATGTTGATCGTATCTACTATACGACTCATGTTCGACCTTTCGATCTCTTGTGTTCCGAGGCCATGTCTGTACATGCTAGGCTCGTCAAGTCAACCTAAGTGTTTCGCATGTGTTCCGAGGCCATGTCTGTACATGCTAGGCTCGTCAACACCCGTTGTATTCGAACGTTAGAATCTATCACACCCGATCATCACGTGGTGCTTCGAAACAACGAACCTTCGCAACGGTGCACAGTTAGGGGGAACACGTCTCTTGAAATTTTAGTGAGGGATCATCTTATTTATGCTACCGTCGTTCTAAGCAAATAAGATGTAAACATGACAAACATCACATGCAAATCATAAAGTGACGTGATATGGCCAATATCATCTTGCGCCTTTGATCTCCATCTTCGAGGCGCGGCATGATCACCTTCGTCACCGGCATGACACCATGATCTCCATCATCATGATCTCCATCATCGTGTCTTCATGAAGTTGTCTCGCCAACTATTACTTCTACTACTATGGCTAACGGTTAGCAATAAAGTAAAGTAATTACATGGCGTTTTCATTGACACGCAGGTCATACAATAAATTAAGACAACTCCTATGGCTCCTGCCGGTTGTCATACTCATCGACATGCAAGTCGTGATTCCTATTACAAGAACATGATCAATCTCATACATCACATATATCATTCATCACATCCTTTTGGCCATATCACATCACATAGCATACCCTGCAAAAACAAGTTAGACGTCCTCTAATTGTTGTTGCATGTTTTACGTGGCTGCTATGGGATTCTAGCAAGAACGTTTCTTACCTACGCAAAAGCCACAACGTGATATGCCAATTTCTATTTACCCTTCATAAGGACCCTTTTCATCGAATCCGATCCGACTAAAGTGGGAGAGACAGACACCCGCTAGCCACCTTATGCAACTAGTGCATCTCAGTCGGTGGAACCTGTCTCACGTAAGAGTACGTGTAAGGTCGGTCCGGGCCGCTTTATCCCACGATGCCGCCGAATCAAGATAAGACTAGTAACGGCAAGTAAATTGACAAAATCGACGCCCACAACTACTTTGTGTTCTACTCGTGCATAGAAACTACGCATAGACCTAGCTCATGATGCCACTGTTGGGGAACGTAGCAGAAATTCAAAATTTTCTACGCATCACCAAGATCAATCTATGGAGTAATCTAGCAACGAGGGGAAGGGGAGTGCATCTACATACCATTGTAGATCGCGATGCGGAAGCGTTGCAAGAACGCGGATGAAGGAGTCGTACTCGTAGCGATTCAGATCGCGGTTGATTCCGATCTAAGCACCGAAGAACGGTGCCTCCGCGTTCAACACACGTGCAGCCCGGTGACGTCTCCCACGCCTTGATCCAGCAAGGGGAGAGGGAGAGGTTGGGGAAGACTCCGTCCAGCAGCAGCACGACGGCGTGGTGGTGATGGAGGAGCGTGGCAATCCTGCAGGGCTTCGCCAAGCACCGCGGGAGAGGAGGAGGGAGAGGGGTAGGGCTGCGCCAAAAGAGAGGTGTTCTCGTGTGTATGGCAGCCCCAAAACCTCAAGTATATATAGGGGAGGGGGAGGGGCTGCGCCCCCATCTAGGGTTCCCCCCCAAGGGGTGCGGCCAGCCCTAGATGGGACTTGGGGGGCGGCCAAGGGGGGAAGAGAGGGGGGCGCCCCACTAGATGGGCCTTAGGCCCATCTGAGCCTAGGGTTTCCCCCTTCCCCCCCTTCCTGCGCCCTGGGCCTCTTGTGGGAGGCGCACCAGCCCACCTAGGGGCTGGTCCCTTCCCACACTTGGCCCACGCAGCCCTCTGGGGCTGGTGGCCCCACCTGGTGGACCCCCGGGACCCTCCCGGTGGTCCCGGTACATTACCGATAGCACCCGAAACTTTTCCGGTGACCAAAACAGGACTTCCCATATATAAATCTTTACCTCCGGACCATTCCGGAACTCCTCGTGACGTCCGGGATCTCATCCGGGACTCCGAACAACATTCGGTAACCACGTATATCTATTCCCTATAACCCTAGCGTCATCGAACCTTAAGTGTGTAGACCCTACGGGTTCGGGAACCATGCAGACATGACCGAGACGTTCTCCGGTCAATAACCAACAGCGGGATCTGGATACCCATGTTGGCTCCCACATGTTCCACGATGATCTCATCGGATGAACCACGATGTCGGGGATTCAATCAATCCCGTATACAATTCCCTTTGTCTATCGGTATGTTACTTGCCCGAGATTCGATCGTCGGTATCCCGATACCTTGTTCAATCTCGTTACCGGCAAGTCTCTTTACTCGTTCCGTAACTCACATCATCCCGTGATCAACTCCTTGGTCACATTGTGCACATTATGATGATGTCCTACCGAGTGGGCCCAGAGATACCTCTCCGTTTACACGGAGTGACAAATCCCAGTCTCGATTCGTGCCAACCCAACAGACACTTTCGGAGATACCTGTAGTGCACCTTTATAGCCACCCAGTTACGTTGTGACGTTTGGTACACCCAAAGCATTCCTACGGTATCCGGGAGTTGCACAATCTCATGGTCTAAGGAAATGATACTTGACATTAGAAAAGCTCTTAGCAAACGAACTACACGATCTTGTGCTAGGCTTAGGATTGGGTCTTGTCCATCACATCATTCTCCTAATGATGTGATCCCGTTATCAACGACATCCAACGTCCATGGTCAGGAAACCGTAACCATCTATTGATCAACGAGCTAGTCAACTAGAGGCTTACTAGGGACATGGTGTTGTCTATGTATCCACACATGTATCTGAGTTTCCTATCAATACAATTCTAGCATGGATAATAAACGATTATCACGAACAAGGAAATATAATAATAACCAATTTATTATTGCCTCTAGGGCATATTTCCAACACTTTTTCCATGCTTGGTCCAAACATTATAGTGGGGCATGAAACCGGACTCAAACAAGTGGATATGTGAATGGTTATTGAGTTAGAGTAATTATGATCATTCTTACAGCCAGCACATGGAGAAGGCATAAAACCATCCGCCCGCTTGTTTGTCTCAGCCGCAAGCAGAAAAGTATGCACGCCATTAATGAACTCGGGAGAGCATCGGTCATCGTACATCCATTGTCGGCTCATCTTCATTACATAACACCGAAAAGACCAAATTAATACAAGTTCATACAACACTTAAATGCAACAAAAAAATAACTCTCTAGCTAAAGCATTTAAATGCAACAACAAATTCGATCAAGATTGCAACTAAGGTAACAATTGATCCAACAACATAATGATACCAAGCCTCACTATCAATGGCATATTTTCTAATCTTTCTAATCTTCAAGCGCATTTTCTTCATCTTGATCTTGTGATCATCGACGACATCGGCAACATGCAACTCCAATTCCATCTTCTCCCCGTCAATTCTTTTCAATTTTTCTTTCAAATACTCGCTTTCTCTTTCAACTAAATTTAACCTCTCGACAATAGGGTCGGTAGGAATTTCCGGTTCACATACCTCCTAGATAAAAATATCTATGTCAACTTGATGGGCATAATTTGTCATAAACACGAAATGCAACAAATAGTTTTAAAAGAGAATATACCACATCCGAATCATAACACGGATGAGGGCCGATGGGGACGGATATCAAAACCATGGCACTATGTATAACAAACAACGTACAGGTAAGATAATTATACGAGTAACTATATATCCAAATCACACAAACATGAATTTTTTATATAAAAAAGATAAGAACAAGAGGCTCACCACAAGGTGGTGCCGACGACGAGACGGTGCGGGCGATCGACGGTGGTTACGACGGAGATTTAGAAGGCACTAAGTAAACCACACCTACATATGCAAACTAAGTGTTATTTTGACCTCAAATTGCATATAAATCAAATACTACCACATATATATAATTCCTCCCAAATTACTAAAACCCACAAATTAATCACTATATAAACCATTGCAAGAGCTAATCTAGCAATGAGATGAAAGGACAAAGTTGCTAACCTTTGTGATCATTTGAATGGATGGGGGCCTTCAAATCTTGACAAAATTTGGGCAAAATTTGTGATGAGCTCGAGAGGAAGAAGGGAAGAACAGAGAGGAGAGGGGAAAGGAGGAAGAACAGAGCGCGGGTGGACGAAGGGTTTATATAGGACGACCTTTAGTACCGGTTCGAGGCACGAACCGGTACTAAAGGTGCTGGAGGGGCCCCAGACTGACAGCATCCTACCACCATTCTCTTTAGTACCGGCTCGTGGCACGAACCGGTGCTAAAAGTTTGGCACGAACCGGTACTAATGAGAGCGTCCCGCCTAGCCGTTGAAACCGACACTAATGGTCACACCATTAGTGCCGGCTCAAATTCAAACCGGGACTAATGAGCTGAATTTGACCCTTTTTCTACTAGTGCGATGAGCCCGTAGATTCGTCTCCTCTCTGACAGACGCTCCAGTGCCTGGTTGCAGGGAGTGGAATTCTAGTGCTTTCGCTCGAGGCACCGGCTAATAGATAGGTTAGGGTTTTAGTCCTCGCATGGGGCGGTGCTTGGGCGGATGGTGACGCTTCATCTTTGAGTCGCTCTTCTGATCTCCGATCCTCCTCGAGTCCGTCCTTGGGGATGGATTAGAGGGAGCTTCGGTGTTGATTTCTGGCAGCCCCTCGGGGCGGCAAGGCTAGGGTTTCTTCTCATGTGTATGGTACGGTGAGATTTGGTGTCAAGTTCTTTGGGTCGATTCAAGGGCCCAACGACGATGACGATCGTGGCTCCGGGGTGATGGTCTTTATGGGGACAAGCACTAAGACTTCCCTGCTGTTATCGATAAGGTTAAGTCGGCTCCAACAAGGGAGCCACAACAGTGACGTGTCGGCGGCTCATTCTGACAATGACATTGATCATTGTTCGGTCGTCCAGAAACCTCAATGTAATTCTTATTATATTTAGAATGTTTTGTATTTCTAATGAATCTTTATAATAAATCCGAATTCTCTAAAAAAAGGTCAGTTACGACATAGTTACAAGAAACTAAAACTTTATTATGCCGACATTCCCTTGGAGGGCATGACAAAGTGTACATTCTTATGTCAATTTACGTCATTGCGGGGATGACAATTTATTTAAACAATAACGGCAAATCGTTGCAAAAAAAAACCCCTGAAATGAAGCGAATTTGATATGTTGCTAACTAAATTTGCCATCCTCGGCCAACACAAACCATCATGAAAACATTCGCATTTACCATGCTCCCGAGCGAACGTCCGCTGGTTAGGCCGGGACCCACAATGTGAAAAATAAAAGCAAAAAAACAAACAATATGAAGAAAATCAAAAAAGAAAATTATGACGAATAAAGAAAAATCAGAGAAAAAACAAAGTATAATGAAGACAAAAACAGAAGAAAACCGAAGAAAAACCAAAAAAATAAACAAAAACAAAAATGAATAAAAAAAAAAGAAAAACCAAAGCAGCGCGAGCAACTACGTTAATGGGTCGGCCCAATTCAACGAATACCGGTTAAATCCTCTCAAAGTTCAAAATAGACCGGGATCGGAGAATTTGATGTGAGTTCAGGGTTTGATATAGCTTTTGTCTACAAGTTCAAGGTTTATTTTGAACTTTTTCCTACAAGAAACTGTACTCCTTCCCCATCCGTTCTTCTCAAAGCCGCCGCCGCCATCTCCCACAAACCTAATAATTACGTAATCAGCTTCTGCAGTCAGTACGCTCGTAGCAGAGGCTTGTGACGGAGGTCCCAGCGCACCGCGGCCGACGTTGCAATTGCATGCAGCACACTGCCGATCGAGGTTGGTTGATCAACGATCTGGGCGGCCGACGCCCGATGGGTTTCCGGCGGTTTGTGCATCTGGTGACGAACGACGCTCGCAGCACCTACACTCTGCGCCGCATCGACATGTCGCGCTTCTTCCGCCCACCACCGCTCGTCGGCCACATCGCCGGAGCAGGAGAAGAAGGCCCGGCGCTGGAACACGGCTGCCTGCCCGACCCCACGTCGCGCTTTGAAGCTCCGTCGGGCTCGGGCCGGCCCCTCAAAGGCGTGATGGACTTCTTCCTCCTCAAGACCAACCATAGACACGAAGCGGAGGAGGGAGAGCTTGACCTTAACATGGTGGTCGCCACGGACCACACGGGCCGCGCCCTCATCTACGACCCCGACTCGCTGGCCGTCCGCGCGCTGCCCAGGCTGCCGGAGCGCAAGTACATCCCCGTCTCCCTCACCGCCGGCGGCGCCCTCTACGTGTTCGACCGGATCCCCCAGCTCCACAAGAAGCGGTGCTGCGAGGCGCTCACCTTCCGCCGGCCCCGCGGCGAGCACGAGGACTGGTCGTGGCGCGCTCTGCCCCCGCCCCCCTTCGTGCACGAGCCCAGCAGCCACGGCGCCCCCGGCCAAATCGACTCCTACGCGGTGGCCGGCGACGGCGAGAGCCTCTGCATATCCACCAGACGCATGGGCACGTACTCCTACGACATTAAGAAACGCGGCTGGACCAAGCTCGGGAGCTGGGCGCTGCCATTCAGCGGCCTCGCCGAGCACGTCCGCGAGCACGGGCTCTGGTTCGGCATCTGCTCCTCGGACGACGGCGAGAACACGTTCGGCGCCGCCGACCTCAGGGCCGCCTCCGGTCTGACGCCGCCTCCGCTGCATGGCTCGTGGGAGGACATCACGCCGCCCATGGAAGGGCACGCGCTGGGGACGCACGTTGTGCACCTCGGCTCCTCCAAGTTCTGCATCGCCAGGTTCCTCGAGGCTGTCACCTCGCATGTCTCTGAAGAGTCTACTAGCCCAGTCCTATCAGTATCAGGTAGAGGACGTCCTCGCCGTTTTCACCGGCGTGGAGGTGCAGAGGCAGGGTGAAGCTCTTCGTGTGGTCAGGCATAGGTCGGAACTTTACAAGATCCTGGAGGGCCAACTTGCCTACTGGGTATTTTAATACTGGCAGATTTACAAGATAGGCCATCGGATTCGACACCGAGACACGTGCAAATTATAGCCATCGAAGAACCGGTGTAGTTCAATGGTTCAAGTGACATTTCATCTTCAGAAGACGCGCTTGGAAGGTTGTCCACGGCATAGTGTGACGCAATGGGAGTATTTCTAAATTTGCTTGCGGAATGATATGTTTCAAAGTGCCAAAAGTCTGCCAAACTTTATAAAATCCCCTCCACGTTCCTCAGCTTTGTTGTGAATGGACGTCGATCAATGTCATTACATCAGAGACCTGGATACTGTATGCATGTCTGTATCCAGTTCGGTGCTTGCTGTAAGACATGATCTAGACATATAGTCTTCCTCGCGTGTCTCTGACCGAACTCTTCTGAACCGTTCTTGCACCTTGCACCCCATGGTTGCGCATGCCTGCTATATATACACATAAATATAAACATACGCATACACGACCCTCCTCTCGAAATAGGCATGGATATGAGAACTTTCTCCTGTGCCCTGCTGCTGGTGACGATGATGCCCCTTTCGACGAAAGCGTCTAGCAAAGTAAGATCGCGCTCCTCTCTCACAAGACTTCGCTTAATTTGCTTCTTTCAGCGAATGCGAGCTGACCGTCTTGTTATGAGAACATTCTGCCTCAAATTTACAGATATACATCGTGTATTTGGGGGAGAAGAAACATGATGATCCGTCTACGGTCACCGCGTCGCACCATGACATGCTAACCTCTGTTTTTGGGAGGTACTAGCTAGCTATAGTTGTTCCTGATTACATCTTTTAATATACATCATGTGACTTGCTCATCTTTTCGTTGTAGTTGGTGACTCACATTTCTTTACTTTTACTGGCAAAAGCAAGGATGAAGCCAGGAAGTCGATAGTTTACAATTACAAGCATGGATTCTCTGGATTCGCGGCGACACTCAATGAAACGCAAGCTCAAACACTTGCAGGTAATATTCGTTTCCAAGATATGGCATTAGCATGTCTTCTTTAAGAACTCTTTCAAGACGTTTTCATTAACCTCTTGTAAAGTAAGAGGGATTTTCAATTTTAGTGGTCCTTTGATCAAGATTGATTGAGTATTGCTCTTCTTATGATAAGTTTAGCCGAATCCGTTGAAAAGGATAGGTTTGGGTGAGGTTTTTTGGCACTCAGGATCACATGATCTTTTTTAGGATCTGAGCCTCTTTGAAACATGCATGATCGACTGAAACTAATCATGTCCCAAGTGTAGAATTCCCTGAAGTTGTCCGCGTGAAGCTTAACACTTACCACAAACCGCACACAACTCAGAGTTGGGACTTCCTCGGCCTTGACTACGATGGACCACAACAACAACAACCACAACAACAGGAAGGCCTTCTGCAAAGAGCAAAGTACGGAGAAAACATCATCATCGGGGTGATTGATTCAGGTTTGCAATTACATTTATAAGTTAAATCACCATCCACACATCCAAAACTTGGAAACCCAAAGTAGGAGATGGAGTACATCGTCAATTGATCACATGCTTATGGAACAGGCATATGGCCTGAATCACGAAGCTTTGATGACACCGGATATAGCCCTGTGCCGGCACGGTGGAACGGCGTGTGCCAGATTGGACATGCGTGGAATGCCACGAGTTGCAACAGGAAGATCATCGGCGCCCGATGGTATAGTGGTGGCATCAGCGCTGACGTGCTTAAGATGGACTACAATTCCCCTAGGGACCTCACTGGCCATGGCACACATGTAGCCTCAACGATTGCCGGTAGCCAGGTGTGGAATGTGAGCCACAGAGGGGGTGGCCTTGGTGTCGGTATGGCTCGCGGTGGAGCACCACGGTCTCGATTGGCTATATACAAGGTATGTTGGGTCGATGGGAGTTGCCCCGAGGCAGCGATCCTTGCGGCCATCGATGATGCCATAAAGGATGGCGTGGACGTCCTGTCGCTCTCACTAGGAGGCAGTCCTGGCGAGGAGATCTTTGAGACATTGCATGCTGTATTGCAAGGCATCTCCGTTGTGTTTGCAGGCGGGAATGAAGGCCCCGTGCCACAAACGGTGTTGAATGCCGTGCCATGGGTCATGACGGTGGCTGCTAGCACAATAGACAGGTCATTCCCAACCCAAGTGACGCTCGGGAACAATGAAAAGTTGGTGGTACGTACAAACAAATCTTAAATCTTCGAGTAATTCTCATGTTATTCGATATGGTATTTTTTGTCATTTGATTTTGTCTAAAAAGGAATATTAATCACATTTATAAGCATTTGGTTCAACATCCAAGAATCCAAGTTTCAAAGTATCACGCGCATGTATGACGTACAGACAAAAGTTGAACTAATATTTCAGGTTGTGCAGATTTGAATAGTGTAGTAAATCATCTTCAAAGTTTACAATTTCAAAAATCTCGAGCAACCGAGTTGCTAACAAAAATGCAATTACCAAATTGTAGAAAAACACCTGCATTAATATGATAGATCAAATTGGTGTTGCCCTCCAGTGTTCACGAAGTTACATGCATTGTTTTGCCACATGAACGTGACTCTTTCCTCAACAAAACAACTTGACTCTTCCGAGATGCATGCAAAAAGGAAAATGGAGCTAGGGGCGGAGCGAGAAGTATATGGATGAACCTGGGTACATATGAACCCACTTTAAAAAACAAAATTTTAAATTCTGAAAAAAATTTGCACCGGTACGTCTCCATGTTTTATGTGCGTGCATAAAGTTTTACGGAAAAATAACTTTTTTATGGTCTGTGCAAAAAAGACAAAAAATTATGTCGCGCAACACTATTTAGAAGCACTGAAATTTGTCTTTTTTACGGAGGCAAAACAAAAAGACATTTTTTCATAAAACTTTGTGCCGTGTACACACATTTGCGAACTTGTATGCGTGATATTTTCTTTTCATTTTTTTGGCATTTTAAAACGTGCTTAAAATGCATTTTATGAAAAGTGGATGCATATGCCCTGGGTTCAGATGGTGCCCTCTCGGGACGGAGCCGGATAATGGAGATGGCCATCATACCATAGAAGGCATATTCACATAGCATAGTAAATATCATAGTGTCTAGATAGTCTAAATATGCCAGTTGTTCGAAAATATGAATGAAAACTATTGTCTATTAATTTAGAGTTGGTTCTACGATCACCACTATCAAAGGATGATTTATTTAGACCTTAACCAGGCTTTCTTCTTCTTCATCTCTACACAACCACAGGTGAACAATCGAAAAATTTCTAATTAGTTTTTTATGTATACCCTCGACGCCTTCTCGCTTCTAATTACTTTCTACACACAAGTTAATCTAATATTGGGAGAGTAGCCAATGACTAACCAAAACATAATCAGAATTTCAGATGAGTTTTTATTAAAAGGAGGATAACCCCCGGCCTCTGCATCTGGGAGATGCATGCGGTCATTTTATTGATTATTTTCGAGGACCTTACAAAGTAGAACAATAATATGTCTGAATCCGCCAACATCTGCCGCTACTCATATCCATATGATGAAGGGGTGCAAGCCGGGCCACATACCCGACCTCTCACCTAAGCCTAACATCTAAAGCCGGAGGCCCCGACCGAGCCATCTACCGGGTTCGGGGCACAAATCGGCTGGTTGCACTCACATGTGTCATCGCCGTCATCTTCTACTGGTCCATCTTCAGAGCAGATTAAGGTGTCAACCTTGGCAGGTCCTCCACCATCGACGCCACCACAACGCCAAACGACGACCTCCACCTACGCGAGCCTTGGCAGGTCCTCCGCCATGGACGCCACCACGACGCCAAATGATGACCTCCACATATGTGAGCCCTTCTCCGAGCAACGGACCCAGATCCATGCTAGGATAGGTCCGCACTATCACCGTCGTCCACCACCCACAAGCGCCACCCAACCCCAAGGTTCCCAAAGTGGCGCCTTCAAGAAGGGAATGACGCCGTGAGCGCCGCCGCCGCCCAACAAAGTTAGGGCTTTCACCTGGGAGACCTAGGGGAAGGGGAAGTGAGGAGATCAGTCCATACCGACGCCTCCAAGGAGGGGAACGGCGCCATAGGCGTCGCCGTAAGCGCGGCCGGCCAGGGATTTCGCCCGAACTAGATCCCCGCCACCACCAGCGCCTCCTGTATAGAACCGGCGACCAAGGGAAGCGCGGCCCGACCAGGCTGGCCCGCACGCCGAACAGGGGAGGAGGGGAGGCGCCAGATCGCGCGCACCGACCGCCGCAGAAGCCCACACCATCCGCCAACGACCACTGGGATCCCGCCGCCCGCGCGGCCAGGACGCCAGATCCACCGCCCGCCCGGCTGCTCGCCGGAGCCTGCCGTGTCTCGCCAAAGGAGCCGCCGCTCCAGATCCGGGACTCCCCACACCAAGGTAGGGTAGCCGAGACCCCGCCGCCACAATCCTTGGCGCCCCGGGCTTGCCCGGCGGCTGCCTCAGGCGGCGGCGAGAAGGTGGGGCAAGGTGGGAGGGGGCCGCGGCGGCGCGGCTAAGGTTGCCCCGCCGCTGCCGGGGGAGGCGACGTGGGGGTCGCGAGAGGAGAGGTTGTGGGGATCTTTTCCTTGTGAAGCCTCTGGTATTTTTCTATTCAACTCAAAACTAATCTCTTAAAATTCCAGATGAGTATGTAGACTATCATTTCTTCCTTACCCTGTGACTGCACCCTTGCTGCTATGGGTCAGCACCCATGCATGATGGAAACTAACAATCCATCCGTGGATCGAACCAACAACAGGTATATTTAGCGCCACCCTGAAGCTTTCCATAATTTCTACTCCCTCCATTTCTAAATATAAGACCTTTTAAATATTTTAATACAAACTACATACGGAGCAAAATGAATGAATCTACACTCTAAAATGCGTTTATATACATCTGTATATAGTACATAGTGAAATCTTTAAAAGGTCTTATATTTAGAAACGGAGAGATAGAGTACAGAAGGAATGGTTCCTTATAGGGTTTTACAATTTGACCTGGAGCTGAGTTTGACCTTCATCATGCAAAAATAAGAATTTACTCCCCGTGGCGTGCCTTGTACTTCCTCTGTATCTTCTTACTTTGCATATTAGGTTTGTCTTAATTCAAACTTAGTAATGTTTGACCAAATTTATATTAAAAAATGCCAACATCTACAATATCAGTTAAAAGGACAGTACCTCTTGCCCCCCCCCCCCCCCCCCCATAGTTTGTTCCATAGAATAAAATTGAATCATATTTATTCCCTCCGTTCTAAAGTAAGTGTCGTGATTTTAGTTGACATTTATTTTGGAACGAAGGGAGTACTATAGAACAGCCCTTTTAATATCCTCAATGCTATGGCTTGGTCCAAATTGTGAATCTGATCATTGTACATGATCGCCCAGCCAGACACATATAAGATTTTTTTTGTTAGCACATATAAGATGTTGTAGACAAAATATGCACGTACTTGATGTGAGGTTGTAGGGCCGAGGTTATGGACTAGAGGGGGTGAATAATCCTATCAAAAATTACTACTCCAAATTTTAGTTTTTCTAAGATAAGGTTGAAACCTGTGGCATCTACATCATTGTGATGCATACAATCAGCATGCATACAATCAGCTTTATTAAGCTTGATTCAACACAATGAGGACGAAGTTATCGACAAATGGAGTACAGAACATAGATAGCTACCCCAGAACCATTACAAGATATGAATATAACCACTTTGACTAAGTCAACTTCTTCTGACGCAACGCCTTTGAGAAGGATAAACACCCTCACACTGGCGTCACGCCGTCACTACGTTTGGCCGGAAACGACCAAGACAGAAATTTACCCTTGTTATCACAACCAACCACTACAGGTCATCAGATCAGTAAGAAGACAATGCCTTGAAGAAGGTAACAACGCAAGATTGTCGCTACAGTGCCCGATCAATAAAGGCTAGAACATGAGTTTTTACCCTGGACATGAAGCAATGTTCCAGTTATCATCTTGATGTGGGATCTTAAGAAAGTTGTGGTAGCCAAATACGATTGAAAAATATGATGTTTTCTGATGTTCAGATAGTCAGTGCTACCTACTCCTCATTCGTTGGGGTCTAGGCACAAAGTCCTAAGACCACAAATGTCTCGGTAAGGTCGCCCACAAAGAGCCAACCAAACACTTTCCCACCTATGCCACAGTGGCTTGATACCACCAGGGACAAACCCTCACTCTGGGTTGATCCTATACAAAGAAGGCAATTATGGGGCATGTACAAACTCTGGATTGCTTTACACCTTGAAGGTTCTCATGTACTCCTAACAGTTTAGGAGGTTCACACCCTCCAAGGATAACAAGTAACAAAGTCACTTTGAGGAAGTCTCCAAGAGATGTCCGATCGACTCCCTGAAGGATCTCTCTCTCTCTCTCTCTCTCTCTCACACACACACACACACGGATAGATAAACTTGAAGCAAAGTGGGATGTAGCACAAGAAACGGAGGAGTTTGTCCATCGAACTCTCAAAGTTTTGGCTCTCTAAGATACTCACTATCACCAAGGATCTCAAGATGTGCTATCTAACAAATGGGGGGGGGGGGGTATGGTGAAAGCAGATTCAACTGATGCACGATTAAAAGCAACTATCCTAGAAGTCATGGATGGTTTTTTGGTACTTCAAGACTTGTTCAAAATTTGAATGTTCAGTTGGGAAGACAAAGTAAGCCTCTCAAAGATCCAATTACACATAGACACCGACACAAAGGGAGTTCATTTCTGCTAGTAAGAGAACTTACTCAGACCGATATAATGATTCTCTGAGGTACCAGGGTCAACAGAGCAAATCTCAGAATTGAATCGGTGCAAAAACAACTAAGTCTGAACTCGGAGGTATGTGATAGAATTTTTCTCGTGAATACTGGTCCTATTCTGAGACACTGGGCTAAAACAAATCGAGAGGTGCTCGGAAGTGCCTAAAAGAGTTACTCAAATGTACCAGAGCTAACAGAGATGGTATGGACTAAAATAGAGATCGGTGGCACCAGAGAAAATCTTTCAATCAACAACAATGAATCTTCCTTCGGAAGCATCGAGATTTCTCATATCGGAAAATGCCATCACACACCATTCATTTGATGCACCCCTTTCTGATGTGTATCACATCCCACATGCTTTTGCACATGTGTGTGATGAGACCCTAACATTGACAACATAGACGTGCATCTCTGACCAAGTTTATTAGGAAACCTGTATTTTTTTCAGTTCCTGTCAAACAAACACCCAAGTTGGCAGATTTCCTAGGAATGCATTATTTTTGCACATGCACTCCTATCATATTCCTGTATTTTTCCTCATCCTAAGTTTTTAGTGCAAACCAAAGGAGCCATAATATACTTTAGGTATGACCATCTAAACCATGAATAGTCGGTACATATTCACCCATGAAAATAATTTTGAACCGGACTGAAGATTTAGACTCCAAAATTGGGTAACAAATTCAGGCACGCATTTGTCGAAATAGGCATTACTTGCTTAATAACCAATCTGGTGCTTACTCATTTACTATATGCATTTATTGCACGGAATATGGCGGTGAAAAAGATTGAAATCTGGTAGACAGTTTGAACTGCATAAGTTTTTTTTTCCTACAACGAGTTTTAATATGGTAATATCATCTTTTATTTTCCTGTGTACCCTTGGCAGTTCTGGGTTTTTTTTCTACATGCACCTAGCAATATTTTTTTTCGTATACAATTAATTAATCAATAATTGGAAGAGATGGTTTGCATGCACATGCCAAGGTTTGAAAGTTCAGTCAATTTAAAATTCAGTTTAACTATTTGAGATGCTTACACTCAGGCTGATTTTTAATCAAGAATTAGTTATACCATGCGATAGTTTTATTTTTTATGTGCATACTTTTGGCAGTTATTTTCCATAATTATCTCAAGACATCAAAACATCCTACAAAGTCCAATAAAACCTTACAATGTAAACAAAATTACATTGGAAACCATAATCTTGTTTTAATTAATCACCTACTCTTAAAAATAACTACCTGGTCAATCCTACTTGTCTAAAGACAAAGGTGAACTTTTTTGTGTTTTTATTTTGAATGCAGGGGCAATCTCTTCACTACAACGCATCCGTGATCAGCAACGACTTTAAGGCCCTCGTTCATGCGAGGAGGTGATATGAAATAAAGAAGCCACTTGGCACATTTGATTTGTAGTTCCACATTTTGTATGATAACATAACAATTCATTGATTCTGAATGATACCGAATTTGGTACATGTATCCAGTTGTGACATGGAGACACTAGCATCGAGCAATGTCACAGGCAAAATCGTATTGTGCTATGCACCGGAGGAGGCCTTTCTCATCTCGCCTCGGGTGGCACTTCGCAATGCCATCAACCGTACCTTGGAGGCCGGTGCTAAGGGCCTCATTTTCGCACAGTACGCTATCAATAATGTCAACAATGTGGCTGCGTGCAACAACATTATGCCATGTGTTCTCGTGGATTTTGAGATAGCACATAGAATTGCTTCATATTGGGATATCACACGGTGAGCATATGTCGTCAGGTTGATAGGCGAAGTGAACACATGTCGGTTTTCTTGTACAATAATGAACTCATGTCGGTCATGTGCCATGTTAGGAGTCCGGTGGTGAAGGTGTCACCTACCATGAGCGCTGTTGGAAATGAGGTGTTGTCACCGAGGGTCGCCTCGTTCTCGTCGAGAGGCCCTAGCCTAGCGTTTTCAACCATACTCAAGGTATGTATTTCTTCTTATTTAAAGAAAAATAGGTTGCACTTTGCTATGTACCTAGGCTCTCTAGTTGTTTGAATACTTAAGACTTGTATCATGTACATGTTCGAATAGCCTGATATAGCTGCACCGGGAGTCAACATATTGGCAGCAGTGCGCGGCACCTATGTGTTGTTGTCCGGGACGTCCATGGCATGTCCTCATGTCTCAGCAGTCACTGCGCTGCTCAAGTCGGTTCACCCTGGCTGGTCACCAGCCATGATCAAATCTGCCATTATCACTACAGGTAGAAACATGGCAATATAGTAAAATTAATACTCCCTCCGATCATTTTTACTCTGCATATAAGAATTGTCTGAAGTCAAACTTCGTAAAGTTTGACCATATTTATATGAAAAAATATTAACATCTACAATGCTAAATTTATACAATGTGAAAACTAAAGTCATGACGCATCTAATGTTGTTGATTTCACATTCTGAATGTTGGTATTTTTTTCAATAAACTTGGTCAAAGTTTACGAGGTTTGACTTCAGCTAAAATCTTATATGCGAACTAAAAAGGACCGGAGAAAGTATTCTAAGTACCTCGTCACAATATGCATAAGACAGACTTCATCATTACTTAAACTTCTTGCAGCTTCAGTGATCGATAGTTTCGGTATGCTGATCCAAGCTGAGGGGGTGCCAAGAAAACTAGCTGACCCTTTTGATTTTGGGGGTGGCCACATGGACCCAAACAGGGCCATCGATCCTGGCTTGGTTTATGATGTGGATGCAAAGGAGTACAACAAATTCTTCAATTGCACCCTTGGATTGTTAGACGGCTGCGAGTCCTACCAACTCAATCTTAACCTTCCATCAATCGTCGTGCCAACCCTAAAGGACAATGCCACAGTTTCGCGCACTGTCACCAATGTCGGGCCGGTGGAAGCGACTTACCGAGTAGTTGTTGAGGCTCCCGCAGGGGTAGCCGTGTTGATGGAGCCATCTATTATTAGTTTCACCCGAGGTGGTAGTACACGCGCAACATTTAGGGTGACACTCACGGCGAAGCAGAGAGTTCAGGGCGGGTATAGTTTTGGGAGCATCACATGGTCCGATGGAAGTGCCCACTCAGTGAGAATTCCAATTGCAGTACGGACTGTGATACAAGACTTCGTCTCAGATACATCATAAATTTATTTGTAACTGGTGTGTCATCTTGTTCCTTCATTCATGTACTTGTCCTGGGAAAATGTCGCTGAAATGCTAAAACTCTATTTCATACATTATCATTAAGAAATGTTCTACATAGATGCAATATGTATGTTCTTTCAGAATATTCCTTTCACTTTTTTTTTCTCTGATGCCAAGTGCAGTATTTGTGTATACCAGTAAAAATGGAAAACGTGTGAAACATCACCAAAAGTTACTTTTGCTGTAAAATGTTGTAACAAAAGTCATTGATGCTGAGAATGTTGAGAAAAGCTATACTCGTCAATCGATAAGCATGTTGAACATTCAGCTGGCTAGCTGCTCAAGGTCCTTTTTTAGAACAATCTAAATCTCTGTTTATTGTGTTTTCTGTAGTTTCACCCCTGGGCCTATGCAGCCAGACAACCTGATGAGTGAAAACTGGTGGAACCAGGAAGTTTTACTTGGTTCTGATCATTCATAACCAAGGAGGGTTTGTCCGGCACATGAAACAAAAAGGATGTGCATAATCCTGCCTGGCTAATTTTCATCTTAAGGTAATAACGGTTATGACTGATTCTTCTCTGAAGAAAGTTTGGGTATCCCTTGTGCAGTGCAATGGCTGATCTTGCTGTCTGATAAAGAGTCAGGTTTGACATACTGAAACTGTTCGGTTCAAATCGAGTGACGAAACAGAGTAAATAGCATAAAACTACTGGTTTACGGGCTAGGGTTCCAAAAAACTACCAGATTTTACTTTTTCTCAGAAAGCTACCAGTTGCGCGGTCGGCTGTTTCAAAAACCCCAAACCCGCGGTGACTAGCGGTTGAACTGTTTTCCTGACCGCGTGGACCCACCTGTCAGGCCACCTGGCCACGTGCGCTAACGGCGCGGCCGCTGACGGCCGTTAGCCGACCGGCCCGGTCGGAACTGGGGTAAATAAACCCCCTCGGTCGGTCCGACGCACCTGCTCGCTCACTCTCTCCCTACTCGCTCACTCCCCTGCTCTCACTCCCCTGCTCCAGTAGGAGCTCGCCGCGGCCCGCCGTCTTCGAGGCCGGTCGCCGTCGACCTCCTTGCGGCAATGCCTTCCTGGAACGACGAAGAAACGAGCTCGAAGGAGGAGTGCGAGGTCGTCAGCATGGACATGGGACTTATGGTAAGTTTTTCTTTGCCACCTAGGGTTATGGTTAAATGCTAGTAGGCCTAGGCACTGGATCTTGCTTAGTTAGTGTTGTTGTTGTCTCTGTGATATGGATCTTGATTAGTGAGGGTGGGGATTGAGGTACGGTAGGGTTCATCTCTGTACAGTGTTAGGGCTCATGCTGATTTGGGGATTTTTTCACTGTTTAGGGTTAATGAACAGTGCTAGTTGATTGTGGTATTGAGTGGTGATTGAAACCATTGTATTTTTGGTTGCAGGAGGAACCAGAGACCATTGTGGAGCCCCTTTTCTGTGGCCAACTTGAGCTTGCTGAACCCAGGTGCATTCTGCACCAAATGAGGCCTGTTAAGCGTGTTGCTTTTGAAGGCAATGTAACAGGAAGGCGTTTCTATGGCTGCCCGGTCCAGGTTAGATATTGATGTTCACTGGCCTCACATGATGCAGCAGTTTATTACTGATATGAAAGTCACTTATGTTTTTTTGTTACTTAGCAAACTTAATCATGGCATTGTAATAACTTAGCATATCTTCATGGCACTGAAATTAGCTAGTACTCCACTTGCACTAACTTATCACATTTACAAATGTAGGCAAATGGTGTGAATTGTGGTGTTGTAGAGTGGGTTGATGGGCCTTGGCCTACTGTTCTTCAGAGATGTTTGAGCAGGCTGTGGGAAATGTTCCATGAGCAGAACTGTGGAAGGGTACTTGACAAGGAGAAGTTTGAGAATGAGTTGGCCAAGCTGAAGAGTGAACATGAAAGGGAGTTGGCCAAGCTTAGGACTGAAAATGACAAGCTTTGCATTGAGTACACCAAGCTTGTTGATGATGTATCCAAGATGTTTGATTGGCAGGATGGTAGGGTGGACAAGAAACAAGTGGAGGAGGAAGAACTTGAGAAGAAGAAGAAGGAGCTAGAGGAGAAAGCTATGTTGGAGGTGCAGATGGAAAAGCTCAAACTTGCAAAAGAGCAGAGGTGCATTTTGCATAGCCAAGCTGATATCATCAAGAACACCAGGAAGGCTATGGAGGATGTTCAAGTTGACAGAGATGTTCTTAAGAAGGAGAAGGACAAGCTTGAGCTTGTTGTTGCTGAGTTGCTGAAAGATGGCTATGGCAACAAGGAGAAGTTAGAGCAAATCAAGGCCATCCTTGAGTCTTGAAGTTGCTGTGATATGTTGGTGAAGTAAGTACATCCAAGGCCTTTATATAAGGATGTGGCCTAACAGTCTAAAGTGATTATGGGTGTACATTTTGGGGGAAAGTGAAGTTTAACCTAGTGTTTGGCCATGCATTTGAACTGTAGTTTCTTATGTAAGAACCTTTTCCTATGTTGTTAAGTAAGTTGTAATGGATCACCTATGCTATCAAGTGCTATAATGGATCTCCTATGCTATTAAGTAGTGGAAATGGATCTCTTATGCTACTAAGTAGTGGAAATGGATCTTCTATGCTCTTAAGTTTTCAAATTGATCTTCTATCTTTTATATGTTATTTGTTAGCCAACATATATTATTTGTGTGGGTAATTGGGCTTAGTGGCCCACTAGTGGCTGACCAAATGCAACCCTAGGCCTACTAAAACCCAACCCCATCCATCTGTCAATATAAACCCCTCCCCACCCCCACACTTTCCCAATGACTCCACCAGCCGCCACCCAAAAGAAACCCTAGAGATGGATCCTGACATGGGAAATGTCACAGAGGAGGAGGGGGAGGCTGTGGAGGTTAGTGCAACAGCAGCACAGAGGAGGAGGAGGAGGAGGAGGAGGCGCAGGCAGAGGGCACTAGAGGCGGCCCAGGTTGAGTAGCAAGAGGAGTTCAACCGCCCACTCTCCGACAAGGTACTGGAGAAATGCAATGATGAAGAACTGGAGCTGGTTTTCACTAGTGGCAGGGGAAGGACATTCATGCAGATCATTAGTTGGGCAAGGGTGAGGGCAGTCATGGCTCCCCATCCAGCTACTAGGGCCAAGTGGGTTCGTTTCTTCGAGCGTTATGACTGATGAATCTATGTATCTACCTTGCTATATATCTTTCTGTCTGTAAGTCTATCTGAGAGAGAGTTGTGGTACTATCTTGGTGTTCTATGTAATAATAACTAGTGTTTGATGCTACCCTTTTGAATGATTGTATGAATGTATCTATGTGTATATGCTACCCTTCTGAACGATTGTATTAACACTGTCAGAATCAACTGTGACTGAACTAACTGACAAAATCAACACTGTCAGAATCAACACTGACAAAATCAACACTGTCAGAATCAACACTGACAAAATCAACACTGTCAGAATCAACAGTGACTGAACTAACTGACATGATCAACACTGACTGAACTAACTGACATAATCAACACTGACTGAACTGACTGAATAGTAGTTATTACAAACCATGGTAGTTCAACTGACTGAATATCTCTGAAACAACATAAAGTATAGTCATTACAAACCATAGTAGACCCAAATCCATCCATATTTGTTCACTGACATAAACTTGATCACCTCCTACAAACCATAGTAATCCAACCATAGTAGTTATTACAAACCATGGAATGACTGCAAGGCACAGCAGTCATGTCCCACCTCCTACAGTCACATGTATGGTTGTTCAAGTTAACACAATATGTGTTCTCAGAGCTACTAGTCACCTGCCAGATACCTGGCCCTGCCATGTATGCATCACAATTCTTAGCCCACTTCTTGCCTTCTTCTAAAATTTCTAAATAGGTTGGTGTGATCTCCCATCTACATGACTCTGTTTTCTCTCTGGTTTTCTGAAACTTGATCATCAACTTTGTTCTTATGCCCTCCAGCATAGTCCTGATTGGCTTGTTCCTAACATCCAATATCATCCTGTTGAAAACTTCACTGAGGTTGTTAACAACCAGGTCAGTTTTGCAAACAGTATCCATTTTATATCTTGCCCATGTATGGTCTGGTATCTGTGACAACCACTGCCAAGCTTCAAAACTTTCTTTCTTCAAATTTTCCATTCCTTTTTCATGACCACTCTTAGTGAAGGAATATGCAGCCTGATCTAAGTGTTTCTTGAGTTCCTCCCCTCTAAAACCAGCAGATTGAAAGTTGGCATATATATGTCTAAGACAGAACCTCTGTGGAGAGTCAGGGAATACATCATTGATTGCATTCAACAATCCCTGTTAATTATGAATTTATGATGGCTTAGAATGATGTATAAAGATGATGGTAAGTTCAAAGTGTGGTGGTGTTGAGTACTGGAGCACATACCTTTTGCCTGTCAGACATAATTGTGTACTTGCCAAACTTGTTCCCACTTCCAATAACAGTTCTCAGCTGTGTGAGAAACCATGTCCAGCTGTCTGTGTCTTCCTTGTCAACAACACCAAATGCAATGCAGAAGATGTTGTTGTTCCCATCCCTGGCAGTAGCTGCCAATATTTGTTGTGTAGGAGATATGCCCTAGAGGCAATAATAAATGATATTATTTATCTCCGAGTTCATAATTATGTTTATGTTCCATGCTATAACTGCAATAATTCTCGAGTCTGCAATATCCACGAGGCTCGGAGGAAGACTCATATGCACGTGTGGAATAATAAATGGTAAGAAGTATTCCTAGTTTGGCCTCTAAGACTAGCTCAAGTGTTGCATGATGGTTCCGTTTTCCTGATCATGGGCATGTCTATGCCAGCAAATTTGAGGGCACAATGTTAAGAGAACATTTGTGTTGAATCGACCCGTTTTGATGTTATGCTATGAGATACATTCGTCACAAGTTAATGGTAAATAACACATAGATGGTTAACGTTTGCATGATTCCTTAGACCATGAGAGTATCGAGTTTCTTCATGCTTGCTTCATGAACTTTGGGGTTTGTTAAACGTCATCCGTAATTGGGTGGCTATTACGGCGGCTTACGGGTTCATGGAAAAGTATGTCAAGTAACTTAATAGCTCAAGATTGGGATTTGCTCCTCCGACGATGGAGAGATATCTCTGGGCCCTCTCGGTGTTACGGTATCCATCATCGTCTGGCCAGGCACTTTGTGATTTGATCATGGGGATGCCGGAACACGATAACGAGAAAAGAGAACAATACCGGTAACGAGGTAACTAGCATAGTGGACAAGTTGTTGATCCACGGGAATGCCAACATGTCTCACCTCGGGTATTTGTAACATATCGCGAAGCAACAGGAATAGCACACGGCAACTGGAGGTTCACTCGAATATTCATTCGTGTGGGTATAGGGGTCAATATGGGTGTCCATGGCTCCGATGTTGATCATTGATCGGAAGGGGTTCCGGGTCATATCTATACTTCACCGAACCTATAGGGTCACACGCTTAAGGGTCATCTATCTGCTGAATACTAGACAGGGAGTCTGAGAGAAAATCACCGAAAAAGTTTCGAACACCGAAAAGTTTCGGACAGCGGAATCGTACCGCAGAGAGAGGTCATCGGATAAGTTTTGATGATACCGAAAAGTTGTTTCGGGATATACCAGTAAGTCAAATTGGTTTCGGCACATGCCTGATAATTCTTGGAGGATGCCAGAATCATTCTGGAAGCTTTCTGGAATTTTCCGGGATAATAACCGGATATGCTCCGGAGCTGCCGGAACCACTTCAGATGCTTTTCGCAGATGAAAATCACTAAAACGGAATTGTTTCGGAACGCGTTGAAAATCATTTTGGTGGGTACTGGAAATGTTCTAAGCCCACATAAATATTTTCAATTTGAACGGACGCTGAAAAATGTCGTCGTGAATAGTGAAAGTGCTTTTTGGGATATTTTATGGAAAGCCACCTTTTGGGGCTTTACTCAAAAGATCTAGGGATGACATGGATGGATTGGGAGGCCCTCATGGGGGCCCCCAAGGGGTGTGGCCGGCCACACTTGGGGCTCCACCTTGGAGCCCCTCTTGTTCCTTGGTTCCACTCTTATGCCCTTGAGGAAGGACTTCATTCATGTGCATTTTGGGTTTTTGTGTTAAACTACCCTACCCCTTGGGATTTCCTATAAATAGAGGTGGAGGGGCAGCCCTCCACACTCACTCTTTCTCACATACAAGTGCCATGCATGATCCGGCTTCTCTCTCCCTCCTAGCGAAATAGTTTCGTAGAGCCGAAAGGCTGTCTGGGTTCCGGCAGGAACTAGTTCTGGACGGCGAAGCCCTGCCGGATAGATGACACCGTATGTGTGCAACTCTGTAGAGAGATCGTAGTTTCGGTCTTAGTTCGTGAGTGCCTCCCGAAGGGCTGTCCGTGTGACCGTCCGAGTTTCGAAGGTCCTCCCGAAGGGCTGTCCGAGTGACCGTTCGTGTTTCGGAGGTCCTCCCGAAGGGCTGTCCGCGACACCGTCCGGGGGGCTGTTCGACCGCCTCCCAGAGGGCTGTCTGAGGAGCAGATGAGGGTATACATCCTCGTGGTTGGGAGGTTGTAAATCCTAGCTGCGGGGATCTGCACCGCCGATCGTCATCGACTCTACTTCCCGCTGCGCTACGAGTCGGTAACGAAAATGATCAAACCTTGTATGCAGTCTCCATAGTGGTCCTGGGCTGGTGCGTAGGTCGGAAATTTTTTGTTTTCTGCTGCGTTTCCCAACATGTTGTCCAGTGCTGAGCTTGATGAAGCAACCATCTAAACCTGAAAATATGATCACATTACTTGTAAATAACATGAATGCAACCATCTTAGATATATGTGTAAAGATCATGTACCTATAAATGGCCTGCATCCATTGAGAAAGCCCTCTTTGCATGCAAAAAGGCAGTAGAACATGTAGTGGAACCTGGGGGTAGGAGCTGGATTTTCTAGGTCCTCTTTGGTTGTCACTATGCATCTACTGCCTGGATTAGTATCTAGCACACACTGTAAATAGTCCCTTAGTCTGTGATATTGGAGTCTGTGATCTCCTTGCACAACTTCAACTGCTTGCTTCCTTGCCCTATATGCCAAGCTTTTAGGCACATGAACACCAAATGTTTTCTTGTAGTATGACATAATTGTCTCAACACCAGCTCCAGGGTTTGATCTAATGGTCTCCTCACAAACCTTGGCAACCCAGTTAACTGTAACCTTGGTGCTCTCTCCACTTGCTCCACAAGTGTGATCCAAATTCATCTTCTTGATGCTGAAAGTAGACTCATTAGCTATTCTAGAGGCCACTATGTAAAACTGACAACCTTGCTTTCTATCATAGCACCAAGCAATAACCCTAGTTGGTTCATTTCTGTGATACTCAAAATTCCTAAGTGTCCTGACATGGAAATTTCTTAGTGCTTCTCTGAACTCCACAACATTTAGGAAGCACAAATGCAATGTAAACTGCTCATGTGCATCAAGGACTGATGGATCATACCACCTCCTCTCATTCCTCTTCTTCAACCTTCTCTTCCTACCAGAAGGCAACCTTGGAACTTCTTCTTCATCACTAAGACCAAAATCACCTGGAAAGCAGTATTCATCAAGTTCATGCACAAAATCTTCAAACTTCATGTGTTCAGGGGCACTGTGTGAGTTGATAGTTGGGCCTGGTTTTCTGACATGATTAAGCTTCTTTGCTCCTTTCACTGGTACAACTGAGGGTTCATCATGTTCAGAAATGATTTGGTCTTCCTCCCAAAACTCAGATGGTTCTGAGTTTGCTCCACAATAGTGGTCTGCGGGTTCTTCCTCTCCCCTAGTCTTATGGCTTGTCCCTGTGCCAGCCTCATCTTCACCCCTACACCAAGCCTTGTATGATATATTCTGCCCTTTGTAATCACCCCTAAAAAACTCAAAATCTGAAGAGGATTTGTCCATCTCATCTTCATCTTCATCTTCATCTTCATCATGCTCTGCTTCTAGATCTTCTTCTTCCACAACATTTTTCCCCTTGTTGAAATTACAACTATGTTGTGTGTTAAGATAGGGCTCCTCAGGGATTGCTGGTGCCAAAGTTGCATTCTCCAGTGGATACAGGACACCTTGTTGGGAGACACTATAAACAACAGGTTCACCAACATGATCAATGGGGATCTGTTCCTCAAGCATGATGTGATCCATGTTAACATCTGCTGGGCTTGGATCAGTAGGCTTTCTGACAGTGATGTTCAGGATCTTCTTATCAACAAACAAGTCAAGCATTTCCTCTAATGCCTCCTCACTATCCAGGACCTCCACCCCCTCCAAGCCCTTTCCCTCTTCCTTTAAGTCAGACAAGCATCCATTCCATAACCCTCCAACTCAGCCAATGCTAATATGGTGAGATAACTAATATCTGAAGAAACTGAATACTTTCTCTCCATGTTATCTGTTCCTTGAAAATGTAGGCTCATGACCCAAATCTCATCATCTAAGCTGTATGATTAAATTGACAAACAATCAATTTTTAAGTCACTATAACTGAAAACAATAACTAATATCTGAAGAAACTAAACTTTCTTCTAATTACAGTGAATGCACTGACCAAATGAACTAACCAAATGCACTTTCTTCTACAGTCACTTAACCAATAAAATAAAGTACCATGCCAAGAACAAACTATTACTAACCGTAGTTCTAAATTGAACTAAAAGACCCAGAAATTTGTAATTTGAACTAAAAGTATGAAGGGCCCAGAATTTTCTTACCTCACTCCACCAAAGGACGAAGCCCAAGTGTGGCCGCCATCTGGATCCACCTGGATGGACTTCGCCACTGCCCTAGCCGCGCGGACTGCCGGATCTGAGCACGCCGGATCGACCACAGCCGCGGGCGGTGATGGCTGCTGCAACCGCTGCGCCGGGAAGCTCGAGCTGCCTAGCCCTGGGTCCACCTCTAGATGTCCACCGCCCTCCTCGCCGGTGACGCCTTGGCTCAATAGCTCGCCGCCGACGGCATTTGGCTGCGCCGCCGCCATCGCCCACCTAGGTCACTGCGGGGGAGAGGAGGGGGAGACTGAGAGAGTGCCGCCCGACCGGCTCCTTTCGTTCCGACCGGACCGGCCTGCCTAACGGCCGCGCCGTGAGCGCGCGTGGCCAGGTGGCCTGACATGTGGGTCCGCGGTCAGGAAAACGGTTCAAACGCTAGTCACCGCGGGTTTGGGTTTTTTTGAAACAGCCGACCGCGCGACTGGTAGCTTTGTGAGAAAAATTAAAATTTAGTAGTTTTTTGGAACCCTAGCCTGTAACCAGTAGTTTTATGCTATTTACTCGACGAAACAAGTCGCCCCGCGCCCTCCTCGTGCGCCGCTGTGCATTCCCACATGCTTCCCGCCTCCCCTACACCCTATAAACCGCCGCCCGCTCCCATTCCCGCCTCCTATTAAGCCTCACGGGCAGAAGCTGAAGCACAGTTCATTCATACAGAGTGGAAGTTAGGAGGTTGATGAGTCTGTCTGCTCTCCAAGGATCAAAATGATATGGTGTGCGTGCATCACAACTTATACAAACGTAACATTTTTTGTCATAATAACATCACATCACATAACATGATCCAAGGCTCCAATCAGGCTGAACTGATTAATTATCGGTCGCAGTGGTCGCTCCAGGCAGCCAACGTCCCCCTCCATTGCCGGTGAGTCCGTGAGTGTTCCGTCACTTGATTTGGATTGAACTGAAGTACAAACTATGTAGTTTCGGTACCTCAAACCTGACTTGTTATCAGACAGCAAGATCAGCCATTGCACTACACAAGGATACCACAAGTTTCTTCAGAAAAGAATCAACCATAACCCTTCTTGCCTTAAGAGGAAAATTAGCTGCAAAAGGGTTAGCAGTGTCTACAAACCGAAAGACGGCTAGGTTGTGCATGGGGCTAAATTTGTGTTTGCCACCCAGCCGAACAATACTGCCCCGTGGACAAGGATCAGTGAAGCAGATTGCATTCCAGTAACATCAGGATATCAGCAAAAGAACAAACGTGAAATAACATCAGGATATCAGCAAGAGATATAATGTGCATGCCAATAGGTACTTTTACCAGCCGAAGAGGCCCAAAACAACATACAACCAAGGTACTCCCACTCTCAGAAACCTAATAGTCACCCCCATAGAGAACTCAAGAGTGCAACATTATGAAGTAGCTTCCCAGACCTTCACCTTCTCACTTCATCGCAAAATTATGAACAGGTAGCTAAGACATCCTTGGCACAGTAAAGTAAGCCTGTCGGTGTGAAAACACGGCAGCATAAGTGCCATCATCAACAACCCAAACTAGCGCAAAGTCTCATTGCCTCAGCAAAAGAAGCGATGCGGGCCTTGTCACGCCTCAACACGCAGAACGGGTCCTCCACTGACAAGTCGATGGCGTGCTGAAAGCTCCAGCAACTGGAGGCGGGGCAAACAGAAATACCACTACCACTGCTTCCACCTGATGGTGCATTGCCCTTCAGTAGCACACCATCACTGTCACCACAGACAATGCCCAGCGTCTTTATCCCCTTCTCCAGTATGTAACTGTCGAACAACTGCTCACGGTCCAGGCCTCGGAACCCGTGGAGGACGAATGTCTTCAGATGAGAGAGGCAGTTGGAAGAGCCCATGGAATTCCAGGTCTCGGCACAATCACCCCTATCAGCAGACCAGGATGGAATGGACTGGAATTGAGTAATAATAATATCAGTGTCTAGCATATCAATCCTCTATATGCAGCCAAGTACAATTAAAAATGCTAGAACAGATACCTATATTATCAATCTGGAATGTATAGCAATAAACAGCAAGTACTCGAATAAGCTGACATCCATATTATTATCTTGAACCACAATAGATGAACAGGTATGACGCGGATACTACCATGATGTGGAGCGTCTCGAGGCAAGGAAAGCATCTGAGCAGAGTGTGCAGCATCTTGACCTCCTTGTCATGCGAAAACCGCACCTTGACAGCCAGTATCTTCAAACTTGGCAGCAAGGCGCCATCTTTCATAGTCATCCCAGCCTGCCATTGAGGCAAATTAAACATCAGAAAATGATTTGGTTGCACAATCACGTAACGGATTTAGGTGCAGATCACGAAAGTTGCAAGACGCAGTTACCCTGATGACGGTGCCGCCAATCTCGAGCGTGTGGAGCTGGAAGTCCAAGAACCCGAGCACCTCCAGCCTGGACGCATGGACAATCTTGACGGGCCTCCTCTGCTCGGAAAAGCTTTCGAAGAGCAGGCGCTCCAGGCAGGGGGCATCGTCAACAATGATTTTATCAAAGGTGCATACCCATTCCAATACCACACGGAGGCTGCGGGACTTGATGCGGAGGCAT
Source organism: Triticum aestivum (assembly GCF_018294505.1). NCBI lineage: Eukaryota > Viridiplantae > Streptophyta > Magnoliopsida > Poales > Poaceae > Triticum > Triticum aestivum. The sequence continues at coordinate 85,357,857 of NC_057811.1, forward strand.
GAAGGGTAGTTGTACGAGAGGGCAAAGGAGAGGATCTTCAATTCAGGGCAGTGTGCGAGCAAGGCGTTGAACTTCTTGTCTTCGACCATGGAGTGGAAAAGGCCGAGCTCGTGGAGGTTTGGGAAGGCGGGCCGGTGAGCGGTGGGAATGTCCGGGAAGTTCCAGACGCCTATGTAGAGGCGGGTGAGGGAGGCACATCTGAGGATGTCTTTGGGGAGCGGCATGTTGATCGGCCATGGGCGATTGAAGAGGATGAGGTCCTGGATCTTCTTGGCGGCGAGGCTGGCGACCAGGCGCTGGAGCGCGTACTCCTGCTCGTAGAAGGAGGTGCGGGTGACACGCACGGCTCAGATGGGGCCAGGGTGAGCGGCCACACAGAGCGAGATGCCGCGCACGGCATCGAAGACGCTGTGCCCTTCGACGGCCCTGAAGTGGGCGTCGTCGACAAGGAGCGGGGTTGCCGCCCACACGCAGCGCCAGCGGGTGGAGAGGACCATGGTGCGTGCGGCTTCCTTGGTGGGGAGGCGGGACATGATGTTGGAGAGCAGGTTGCGCGGGAGGCGGCTGAAGTGGTCCTGGCCGTCACCATCCTGCGCGGGCCCGTCGGCGTCGGCATCCTCCGAGTCGGAGGCGGTGAGGGAGAAGTGGTCATCATCGGAGTCGGAGGAGTCGTCGGCCTCGGGTGCGGGGACCAAGGGTGGGGGGAGGCAGGAGATGATCAGGGAGACGATGCAGTCCATGCCGTCCTGCGCAGACGGACCCTCCAGTGCCATGTTGTTGAACTGCTCCTCGATGTCGGCGTAGTTCATAAATTCTCCTCCTCCTCCTCCTCCTCCACGTGCGGCAGCGGCCATGGTGGACGTGGCGGCACCCGGCAGAGACCGGCTAGGGTTTTGTCAGGGTTCTGCGAGGCGAGCAAGCCTGAAGAAATGGGACTGGTTATCTAAACCAATTTGCTAACAAGATAGTACTCCATCAAGACAATTTTGCATAGATTCTGCAGCGCCAAAGAAAATCTCAAGTGCAGAAACTTAGATTCTGCAGGGCACAAGAGATTCAGAATCTGCAAGCCGCTCTGCATGGTTCAGGGAAGGGATGACCTGAACTTCTCTTCCCTGAATGTAGCACCTGAACATGCCCAAATCTACCTGGCCATCCGGGCCTTTTAGGCTTACCAAAGAGAAAGAAAATATATCCATCTAAGACTTCCATTCGCACAGAACAAAAAGCACACTCCCAATCCTCAGAAGTTCGACAAAGTAAAACATGACACTAGATTTTACTCTGGTAGCAATCTGAAAACATGAAAGAAGGTAAAGATACAGCAAAAATATGCAGTTATGTCACAGCAGATACTATGCTAGAGAGTTCCGAGGTGAGGACGAGTTAACATGGTTCTTTCAGTTTCGTGTACCATGCCTTAAGCTGCCACTATTCAACATGCTCGGTGCAGTTTAATGAACAAGATGTTTAATATCAATCTGAGAATTAGACATTTAATATACAAAACTTGGAAGAGATGGTAACACATCCCAAACTCCAAAGCAGAAAAGTTTCTTTCACCAAAATTAAGCTTGGGCATGAATCAATGTAAAATGCTTGCTTCTTTTGAGTACTCCCTCCAACTGTACACACAAGGTAAAAATACGTTTTCTATGCAACTACCATCAACATTTGCAAACTTTTATTTATACCATCCATTATTACAAGTAACAGCTTTGTAACCAAGATAATACAAGAACAGAGGCTACAAAGGAAAGCTGGCCAGGATATAAACTTCACCTCAACAAAGGACATGTGGTAGTATATACTTTACCTTGGCATGCACTACTGCTACTAAGATATATCAAACAGACTAGACATTGATGTTTTTTTAACAGAAACAAGAAACAAATTCTAGTTAGCTACTTCCTTGAGAGCACATTAGTACAGGCAAAAGAGGCACACTTCAGGGCCGTCAAAGGGCACAGCCTGTTTGATGCACAACCCATCAACCTCTTAACTTCTATACCATAGAAACTGAGAGAGAATGAGTTTAGGCTGCTGTTGCATGCTCTCTGCAACAGAACTAGTAGTAGCAACTAAAACAAAGTCATTAGTGAAAAAATAGCACATCTTTAGCATGAACTGAAAGTAGTGAGTGTTAGTTTCGTTCTAGGCATATTAACAACATGTTCAAAGTTGTTTGAGCGGGAATATAATTGAATCTGCCTGATATTTGACAGAACAGTCAATAAATTGAAAGCTTCTTAAATAAAATAACTGTAGTGTCAACAACAGCAAACAATCTTTCTAAAGAGACACTGGTACGAGTGTACCATACATATTTAGCTTTTGAAGGACAAAAAAATTGAACAAAGTACCCTATCCTCCAATATCTAGAACTAATTCAATTATGGCACATAAAGATGGAACAGAACAGCAACTCTTATTTGCACCACAGGTTAATATTAGAACATGGTACCTTCTATCAATAATAGACAGTTGCTGCATATCGATCGCTAGGTTATCTACCATGGACAGTTCAGTGTACAGAGGACTGAGCACAAAATTCAATGTCGAAACAGACTAAACTTTTAATGAAGTAATGAGGTTCAACACAAGTCAAAGGACTGACCACTGGATTCATGTGAGCACACAATTTTAAAATCAGCACAACTGCAAAACCTACACATTGACAGCCACCAGTGTATCACATTGTAAATTCAATGAACTTGCAGTTGAAGAAACCATCAAAAAGAAAGATTGGCTGCCTAGGAGTAGTTTTTCTTGCAGGACGTTAGTATCAAAAAGAAAGATTGCAGCGGCAGCCTAGATGCAGCGACGAAGGGAGGAGGAGCAGGGGTAGAAGCTGAGGTCGGGAGGATAGAACTTGGGAGGAGCCCAGGAGCTCGTCGGTTCTTCCCCTCCCCTCCCATCCCCTCCTTTCTCCTCCTCTATGCCTATCTCGTCATCCCGGCGGTGGCGTCCCACACAAAGCATGTCCTGCCATGGATCTACCATCATACCGGATCTTTTCTGCCATGGCTTGGAGGCGTATCGAAGCTTTGCCAGCCGCTGCCGTAATGAAGTCTCAACGACGGCCAGATCTTTCTTCTTAACTGGATTTCTTCTTCCATTGTAATCGAGTGGCTGGCCGGCCGACACCAAGTCAAACTTGCTACCCCTGGTTTTTTTCTCTCTATTTTTTGGGTAAGATTGTTCGGATCTCGCTCCCCTCGTTCCTTAACATTTATTCAAGACTAATCACCTCCAAGTTTGATCTCTTTTTTCTCACCCTCAGATTTGATGTCGGTGCCTGCTGGATGTGCTCGTGACCGGCTGTATACACTGTTTCTGATTCAACCTTGTTGTTCATGTGCACTATGTGGTGTAAATTGTGCAGACACGGGTCGATTTGATCTGATAACGAACTGCTTATGTCCGGTGAGTCCAGATATGATTGCAACTTTTTTTGTCACACACACAAAGGTGTTTACATGTTTTTTCACTGTAGCTGTGGTTTCTAAATGTCTGATTAGATCACTACCGTATCCTTTTTCGTCTGAAACGGTATTGGTTCTGAGTCTTATATATACTTGAAGTAAAACGGACGCACCCGAAAATCCCGTTTTTTATTGGGAACGGGACGGGAAGTCTGAAACGAAAGCGCCCTGTATCTCTCGCATGTGTTTTCCATCCTCGTATCCGCTCTGGCTCTCTGCATATCAAGTGAGAATTACTTATGCCTGACTGCTCGTCCTTTTTCGTACTTTGTAGATCAATTCAACCCTATCTGCAGCCATGGATCTCACGGTGCAGTTGTCGTTCGAGTCTGATAGACTGCTGGTTGTGTGATGAATTTTCTAGTGGATTGTCTTCGCCTCAATCCCATCCGATTTCTGGCTGCAAGGTAGTCCTCCGTATGATAACAATCGACTCTACATGGACGAAACACATGATAACAAATAATTTTACTCGCAGAGAACGTGCGTCTTAACAGTGTACTACGTGTATGCATATCGAGAAGTTCGGGTTGTGCGGCGACGACGGCGGTGGAGCCCCGTCCTTAGGTTGCCGGATATGCTGCTTGATGTCCTTGATCGCTTCTAGGCCCGCGCAGGCATGGCCTCCTCATGTAATGGTCTTCTACTCTATACCCCCTTCCATTATTTCATTTGCTCTTGGTATGATTTGCGTTCTGAACTTCACTTTGTGAGCCTGTTCATACTGCTATGTGGAACAAAATGACACTTTTTTTTAATTCTGGATTCTAGATCTCAATCGACTGAGAAATAACTATTTCTCAATTGAGAAATCACTATAGGAAAGACCTTGTATCTCGAGTATCGGGAATACTTGGCGAAGGCCAAAATGACCTCAACAAAGGCTTTGTCAAGTCGGCAAAGCCTACTCGGCGTACGCCCTACTTTGCCGAGCGTCATCCGTCGGGCACTCGGCAAAGCCTTTCCCGAGTGTCAAGGGGCGCAACTCAGCGTAATAGAAGCATCTGACGGTGCCACAAGAGGAGGCGTCGACAGGGTCGTAGGGGAGGTAGCTGCTCGCTGGGAAGGTGCGGCCATGGGATCTCGTCGGTCTCGTTTCCACTCGGTCGCATGGGGGTAGCTGCTCGCCTGGATGTTGCTGAGGAAGGAATGTTGAAAGTGCAAGTATCACTTAGATTATATTTTGGTGTGATGACAATGTGGTTAGTGGAACTAATGTTGGTTGCTAAAGTTTATCTCAGGACATTGGTTCCAAGGTGTCCATTGATGGAGGTGTGCGACCCCCCAGTCCAAAAAGATCAAAGGCGTGGTTACCGGCGACTCGAAGGTTTTTCGTTTTGGTTCGATTTGAGTCGTAGGTAAAACCGCACTATCAAGAGGGGTCTTCGTGGAATTAGTGTCGTGTGGGAATGCCTCCAAGACAGATACACCAGCCCTCCTACACCTCCTCAGATATTTCACTTGTTGTGTGCTTTGCCGTGGTGTCCTGTGATGTTTTCATCAGAAATCTTCTGGACACCCCGTGTGCACGGGGTCTCTGACCCCCGTGCGCACGGGGTAGTCAGAATATTTCTGGACACCCCGTGCGCACGGGGCTGACTTGGCCCGTGCGCACGGGGGTACCTCGAAACTCACTGGACACCCCGTGCGCACGGGGCTGACTTGGCCCGTGCGCACGGGGTCCAACGGGCAGAAATCCCCTCCCGGCCAAGAACACTATAAAAGTCCCCTTCTTCCTCCTCCATCCCTTAACCCTAATGTCTTGTTGAGCTCCTCCATTGCTACACCCCATTTTGCTCACTACTCTCAATCCCTCCACCCAATCTTGTTGAAACTTTGGGGATTGGGAGAGCAAGACCCGATCTACACTTTGACCAAACCAAATCGCATTCCCCGCAACATTCATCCACCATGACTTGTTACTCTTGGAGCTTGGGCTCCTAGGCGGTTAGAGGTTCCTCCGGAAGCTTCCTTGCTTGTGGTGTGCTCCGGAGAAGTTTGTAAAGGTGTGGTGGTCGCCTTCAAGACCAACCCCGAGTGATTCGAGGCTCATCCGTTGGGGGTGACTCGAAGGAGATTACGGTGAGCCTTCGGTGGCGTTCCGCAAGCTTTGGCTCCGGCACCGCTCCAAACGGAGAGTAGCTCTTCCCCAAGGAAGAGTGAACTTCGGGATAAAATCCGCGTCCTCGTCTCATTTGTGGTTAATCCTTTCCCGCACTTTACTTAGCCTTGTATGCTTGTTGGCTTGCTAATTAGTTTGTTGCCTAGCATACTTAGCTTAGAACTTGCTTGTCATATAGGTTGTGTTCACCTAGTTGCATATCTAGTGAACCCTTTTTATCCGCTAAGCCTTAAAATTGACAAGAAAGAGTAAAATTTGTAGTCTCCTATTCACCCCCCCTAGTCGACCGTATCGATCCTTTCAATTGGTATCAGAGCCTCGTGCTCTAATATAAGGTTTTACAACCTTAGAGGATATGGCCGATCTAGGGAATGAGGGAGGTGTCGCACCACTTGCGGAGGATGGTCAAAACCTACCCCCCGCCGCGGCCGACGCACTTGTTGCTCCGGCCGTTGCTCCCGTCGCCCCCATTAACCCAGGTGCCCCGTTGACTGCGGCCGATATTCTTTCAATGTTTGCGGACCTCAAAACTTCTATGTTGAAAGAAGTTCACTCCTCGGTCAAGGAGGAAATTGATGCTCGCTTAAAGCCCTCGACATCCGCCTCAAACTCATTTGATCCAAATGTGGTTCATGATGCGGATGATTCGAGAGAACCTCTTGCATCCCCGGCTCGCACTCAAGTTCCCAAGTACAATGTTGTGGAACCATTTTACTCACCACAACCCTTGCAGCACCCTCGCATTAATCCTGTGGGGCCTCCGCCCCCTTTGAAAGCTAACGCGTTTGCTAAGTGGAAGCTAGATATGGAGTCTCATATTCGCAGTGCATCTACACAACTATGGTGGATTGTGGTCAATGGTTTCAACCCCAAGGATCCCATGAATCTCACTCCAAGAGAAGCAGTTGATGATCAACTCAATGCTACCGCCCACCACATGTTGCGCACCGCGGTGACCGATGACTATAGTGACTCCATTGCTCTCCTCAAGACCGCCAAGGAAATTTGGGATTGCCTTGAGGAGGCCCTCGAAGGTGATGAAGCAATTCGAAGATCTCGGTTGGCTTTGCTCAAGCAAGAAGTCAACCTATTTGTGAGAAATGAGGGTGAGTCCGCGGAAGAGGTATATCGAAGGTTGAAGTCACTTGGGCGAATGACGATTTCATTAAGGACAAGTTCATTGATGCTATGGTTCTCACGGAACATACCATGGTGATGATGATACATCAACGCCCGGACTATCAAAAGTTGACCGCGACACAAGTTGTATCCACCTTCTCAACTCATGTTCTTTTGGAGACCAAGTCCAAGAAGACCTTTGCCATAGCTCAAGCCACCAAGAACTCAAATCTTGCATTAAAGGCCAAGAAAGTAGTTGCCCAACCCTCAAGGGATGAAGAAGTTGTTGAAGAGACTTGTGAGGAAGATGTTGACACCTCATGCCCGGCAAATGACTTTGCGGAAGACTTGGCTCTCTTGGTCAAGAAATTTTCTGGGACCATGGCAAACAAAGGGAAGAATCTGCAAGGAAGATCGTTTGGACGAAGAAAATGCTACAATTGTGATAGCCCAAGACATTTTGTGCATGATTGTCCTTATGAGAGACGTGAAGACAAGTCCGAGAAGCTTGTGCTCAAGAAGAAGAAGTTCACCAAGTTTTCCAAGAGGAAAGATGACAAGGCTCTTGTTCATGAGGAGTACATGTCCGGAGATGAAGATGACGGTGATGATGATTATGTGGGCACGGCCGCCATTGCCATGCATGCCACTACCTCCTCCTCCACCACCGGCCTCTTCGACTCTCCCAACGAGGACAAGCCGTTCACTCATCATTGCCTCATGGCCAAAGAGGTAAAAACAAAGTCCAACTCTCAAAAACCCTTCATCCACACTCCCAATGTTTCATGTGAGATAGTGGAGGATGAGTGTGATGATGGTGTGGATAATGATGAGGAATCCTTGATGGCTTTCATGAACACTCTTCATGGTGAAGCTCGTGCTCGTTTTAGTGATCTCCTTAAATCACTCGCCGGACGCGATGATTTTATTGAGAACGTCGAAAACCTCCTCATAGAGGAAAAAGAGAGAGTCGAACTCCTCGAGCACGAGCTATATGAAGAGAGTGTCATGAGAGCATCACTTGAGGAAGCCTTGTCTTCTCATAAAATTGACTTCGTTAAAACCGATGATGTGTTGCAACTTGCTCTTGAGAACAACGATGCCCTTAAAGTAAGGGTTGAAAAGCTTCTAATTGATCACACGAGACTTGTTGAGGAACATGAGCTCCTTGTGACTAGTTCCAAGGTTGTCAAAGGTGACCTCATTGCCCTCACCGAGTCGTATGCTCAACTTAAAGCTACAACCATTAAGGCTCTTACTTCCGTCCCTCATATTGATTTAAATGATGAATCTTGTACGGCTAACTTTGCTCATGATTGCACCTCTCTCCAAGAGGAGAATAAGAAGTTAAAAGCCCAAATTGAGAAAGGGCTTGTGTCGTGCATTCAAGGGGAGAAAAACCTCAATGACCTCTTGAGCAACCAAAAGGAGTGTGTTGCCAAGGAGGGAATTGGGTTTGACCCCTCTTCTAAGAAGAAGAAGACCAAGAAGAAGAGCAACAAGAAGAAGATCGGTCCTACTTCTCCTCCCCAACAAAAGATAGCATTTGTTCATGAAGGACACAAGGAGAAGGAGAAGGAAAAAGGGAATGTCGGGGATGGCAAGGTCACTAGGGACAAGGCCATTCCCAAAGAGTTTGCCGGCAAGAACAACCCATCTTATGTCCTCATGAGAGGAAATGATGGTCATACCTTTGCTAAATTTGTTGGCACTAACTATGATGATTATGCTTGGAGTATTTGGGTTCCTAAGACCCTTATTGCTAACTCTCTAGGACCCATTGCAAAATGGGGACCTAAAATCAAAGCTTGATTCTTGTAGGACTATACCTCCGGTGGAACACAATGGGTGATCGATAGTGGTTGCACCAATCATATGACCGGAGAGAGGGATATGCTTGTGGAGTTCATTGATTCGGTCAAGGCCACTTCAAACATCTCTTTTGGTGACAATAGCAAGGGCAAGGTATTGGGTTTGGGCAAGGTGGTAATCTCTAGTGATGCATCACTTAAGAATGTCATGCTTGTTCAATCTCTTCACTACAATTTACTTTCTACGATTCAATTGGCTCGTGCCGGTTATGATTCTCATTTCGGTGAATTTCATGTGACCGTCTTTAAGAGAAGCAATCTCAAAGTGGTCTTTGTTGGGCATGTTGAAGACAACCTTTACGTGGTTGATTTCTCAAATGAGAAAACTTATCTTGCAACATGTCTAATGGCCAAGGCCGACGTGGGGTGGCTTTGGCATCGCCGGCTAGCGCATGTTGGCATGAGAAATTTACAAGCTCTCTTAAAGGGGGAGCACATCCTTGGACTAACCCATGTGTCTTTTGCCAAAGATCGTCCTTGTAGTGCGTGCATTGCCGGAAAACTTCATGAAAAAGCTCATAAGGTGTCAACTATCATTACCACTTTGAGGCCTCTCGAGCTCATTCACTTGGATCTCTTTGGGCCTCCATCTTATGATAGTTTGGGAGGGAGGAGGTATTGCCTTGTCATTGTCGATGACTATACAAGATATACATGGGTGTTCTTCCTCAAGACTAAAGATGAAACTCAAGACACCTTCATCAACTTTGCCAAAGAAGCTCAACGTCAACATAATTGTGAGATCAAGGCAATTCGAAGTGACAACGGCACCGAGTTCAAAAATTACACTATGAACGAGTTCTTGAGCGATGAGGGGATCAAGCATCAATATGCCGCGCCATACACTCCCGAACAAAATGGTGTTGCGGAAAGGAAGAACCGGACTCTCATTGAGATGGCAAGGACCATGCTTGACGAGTACAAGTCTCCATACAAGCTTTGGGCCGAAGCCATCAACACCGCGTGCCATGCTACAAATCGGCTTTATCTTCGTAAGCTCAAGAACAAGACTCCCTACGAACTCCTAATCGGGAGAAAGCCTAACGTCAAATACTTTCGAGTATTCGGTTGTAAGTGTTTCATTCTAAATAAGAAATCCCGTTTAGCTAAGTTTGCGCCTAAAACTTATGAGGGCATATTTGTTGGATATGCATCAAACTCGCATGCTTACCGTGTTCTCAACAAATCCACCGGATGTATTGAGGAAACGGTAAATGTGGAGTTTGATGAAGATAATGGTTCCCGTGCGGAGCAAATTGTTCCTAGTGTTGTAGGTGATGAGGCTCCTTCACAAGCTATAAGGACTATGGGGATAGGCCACATTCGTCCACAAGAAACACCCCAAGTCCAAGTAGAAGAAGGAGTAAGAGCCCCTCTTGTGGATTCTCCACAAGGGAAGTCATCACCGCCACCACAAGGTCAAGATGCTATGGAAAATCGTGAACCTATCCAAGAACAAGATCAAGTCCCTCATGTTCCCGAGCAAGATCAAGGGCAAGCCCAATCAAATGACAAAGAACCAATCCGTGAGGCCCAAGGTCAAGCTCTTGATCAAGATCAAGATCAAGATCAATCCCAACCTCAAGTGTCTTCCACATCATCACATCCAAGTGATCAAGAACTAGAGGTTGTGAAGAGAAGGGTGTCTCCAAGGCTAAAGCATTCTCAAGGCCAAGCTTCTTCCACAAGTCCAAAACCAAGTGAAGAAGAGCTTACCCTCAAAGTGTAAAAAGCGGCCGCCAAGTTCAAGCATCTTCAACATCTCACCGACAACATTTATGGAAGCATCAACAAAGGGGTAACTACTCGTAGACGTTTGGCAAACTTTTGTGAACATCACTCGTTTGTCTCTTGTGTTGAGCCCCTTAAGGTTGAAGATGCACTTGACGACTCGGATTGGGTAAATGCCATGCATGAAGAACTCAACAACTTCACCCGCAACAAAGTATGGACTCTTGTGAAGAGACCCAAAGAACATCATAATGTCATTGGAACAAAGTGGATCTTTAAGAACAAACAAGATGAGCATGGACAAGTCACTAGAAACAAGGCAAGGTTAGTGGCACAAGGGTTCACCCAAGTTGAAGGTTTGGACTTCGGTGAAACCTTTGCCCCCGTTGCCCGTCTTGAGTCCATTCGTATCTTGCTTGCATATGCTTCACATCATGATTTCAAATTGTATCAAATGGATGTGAAGAGTGCATTTCTTAATGGTCCTCTTAAGGAGTTGGTGTATGTCAAACAACCTCCCGGTTTCGAAGACCCCGATCACCCCTCTCACGTTTATGAACTCCATAAGGCGCTCTATGGACTTAAACAAGCACCTCGTGCTTGGTATGATCACCTTACGGCGTTCTTAAGCGA
>NC_057811.1:85368827-85370166 GCF_018294505.1 Triticum aestivum
AAGAACTAGAGGTTGTGAAGAGAAGGGTATCTCCAAGGCTAAAGCATTCTCAAGGCCAAGCTTCTTCCACAAGTTCAAAACCAAGTGAAGAAGAGCTCACCCTCAAAGTGCAAAAAGCGGCCGCCAAGTTAAAGCATCTTCAACATCTCACCGACAACATTTATGGAAGCATCAACAAAGGGGTAACTACTCGTAGACGTTTGGCAAACTTTTGTGAACATCACTCGTTTGTCTCTTGTGTTGAGCCCCTTAAGGTTGAAGATGCACTTGACGACCCGGATTGGGTAAATGCCATGCATGAAGAACTCAACAACTTCACCCGCAACAAAGTATGGACTCTTGTGAAGAGACCCAAAGAACATCATAATGTCATTGGAACAAAGTGGATCTTTAAGAACAAACAAGATGAGCATGGACAAGTCACTAGAAACAAGGCAAGGTTAGTGGCACAAGGGTTCACACAAGTTGAAGGTTTGGACTTCGGTGAAACCTTTGCCCCCGTTGCCTGTCTTGAGTCCATTCGTATCTTGCTTGCATATGCTTCACATCATGATTTCAAATTGTATCAAATGGATGTGAAGAGTGCATTTCTTAATGGTCCTCTTAAGGAGTTGGTGTATGTCAAACAACCTCCCGGTTTCGAAGACCCCGATCACCCCTCTCACGTTTATGAACTCCATAAGGCGCTCTATGGACTTAAACAAGCACCTCGTGCTTGGTATGATCACCTTACGGCGTTCTTAAGCGAGAAGGGGTTCCAGATCGGGTTAATAGATTCCACTCTCTTCACGAAGAGGGTAAAAGGAGAATTGTTTGTGTGCCAAATATATGTTGATTATATTATTTTTGGTTCCACTAACCATGCTATTAACGTTGAGTTTGAGAATCTTATGACCAAGGAATTTGCCATGAGCATGATGGGAGAGTTGAAGTTTTTCCTCGGATTTCAAGTGAAGCAATTGAGAGGAGGAACCTTCATCAACCAAGCACTTTATATTCAAGACATGCTCAAGAGGTTCAAAATGCAAGATGTCAAGCCCATGAAGACGCCCATGCCCACAAATGGCCAACTTAATCTTGATCCCAATGGTAAAGATGTGGATCAAAAGGTATATCGCTCTATGATCGGTTCTTTGCTTTACCTTTGTGCATCTAGGCCGGATATTATGTTGAGTGTGTGTATGTGTGCAAGATTTCAATCCGCTCCCAAGGAGAGCCATTTTTCGGCAGTGAAAAGAATCCTTCGATATTTGGTTCATACCCCAAACTTGGGCCTTTGGTACCCCAAAGGAGCAACTTTCAAGCTATTAGGATATTCGGATTCGGATTGGGCCGGAGA
>NC_057811.1:85370176-85381935 GCF_018294505.1 Triticum aestivum
AAACAAGATGAGCATGGACAAGTCACTAGAAACAAGGCAAGGTTAGTGGCACAAGGGTTCACCCAAGTTGAAGGTTTGGACTTCGGTGAAACCTTTGCCCCCGTTGCCCGTCTTGAGTCCATTCGTATCTTGCTTGCATATGCTTCACATCATGATTTCAAATTGTATCAAATGGATGTGAAGAGTGCATTTCTTAATGGTCCTCTTAAGGAGTTGGTGTATGTCAAACAACCTCCCGGTTTCGAAGACCCCGATCACCCCTCTCACGTTTATGAACTCCATAAGGCGCTCTATGGACTTAAACAAGCACCTCGTGCTTGGTATGATCACCTTACGGCGTTCTTAAGCGAGAAGGGGTTCCAGATCGGGTTAATAGATTCCACTCTCTTCACGAAGAGGGTAAAAGGAGAATTGTTTGTGTGCCAAATATATGTTGATGATATTATTTTTGGTTCCACTAACCATGCTATTAACGTTGAGTTTGAGAATTTTATGACCAAGGAATTTGCCATGAGCATGATGGGAGAGTTGAAGTTTTTCCTCGGATTTCAAGTGAAGCAATTGAGAGGAGGAACCTTCATCAACCAAGCACTTTATATTCAAGACATGCTCAAGAGGTTCAAAATGCAAGATGTCAAGCCCATGAAGACACCCATGCCCACAAATGGCCAACTTAATCTTGATCCCAATGGTAAAGATGTGGATCAAAAGGTATATCGCTCTATGATCGGTTCTTTGCTTTACCTTTGTGCATCTAGGCCGGATATTATGTTGAGTGTGTGTATGTGTGCAAGATTTCAATCCGCTCCCAAGGAGAGCCATTTTTTGGCAGTGAAAAGAATCCTTCGATATTTGGTTCATACCCCAAACTTGGGCCTTTGGTACCCCAAAGGAGCAACTTTCAAGCTATTAGGATATTCGGATTCGGATTGGGCCGGAGACAAGGTAGACCGCAAGTCCATTTCCGGGTCTTGTCAATTCCTAGGGAGGTCATTGGTAAGTTGGTCTTCAAAGAAGCAGAATTGTGTGTCCCTTTCAACCGCCGAGGCCGAGTACATTGCTGCAGGAAGTTGTTGTGCACAATTATTATGGATGAGGCAAACTTTGATGGATTATGGTGTCAAATGTGACAAAGTGCCTCTATTTTGTGACAATGAAAGTGCAATCAAGATCGCCGACAATCCAGTGCAACATAGCCGAACCAAACATATCGAGATTCGTCATCACTTCATTCGAGATCATGTGGCCAAGGGAGACATTGATTTATTCCATGTCAACACCGAGAAGCAACTTGCCGACACTTTTACCAAGCCACTTGATGAAGCAAGATTCCGCGAGTTAAGGCATGAGCTGAATATCGTGGATATAAGTAACTTGGATTGAGGTTCTTGCATACACACACATACTCTACTAGTATCTTGTTTTAGATGTAGGCACCTAAGTAGGGGGAGCTAGCTCAACTAATGAGCTATCTTATCCTACTAGTGCATAAACTGATCAAAATCTTTCACATTAGCCATTTGAAGATGGCATTTGTGCTTCAAAGATGAGTATTGGTCTTGGACCCAAGGTTCATATCTTCGCGGTGCCATACCAAACAAACTCAAACATGGTGGCTTCGGCCACCGCCCTCCGTTGGAGGTTGGATCGTTTTTGTCTTTTGTTTGTGTGGTTCTTCTTGTCCTTGTGTTCGTGTTTCCGTGAGTGTGTGTTTTCTTGAGTCTCTTCCAGTGCAAGTGCTACACATACTCCTTTCTAGTAGTGTTGGATTTCCTCTGCGACGTGTTCAGAAGTGAGGCGGGAATGCTCTTTGGGGTCTTGGTAAGAATTTGCATTCAGCCATAACCCAACAAGCTTCCTCCTGTCAAAATCCTCTGGATACCCCGTGCCCACGGCCCTTGTACCGTGCGCACGGGCCCCCGTGCGCACGGGGCCTTTAGCCCGTGCACACGGGGTCTGCGATTTCTGGCCCTGAAGAGGTGGGACGTGGGGGGTTTGGGTTCTTTCCCACCCAGTCGCCCCCTCCACGCCCCAGATCGCCTCCAGGCCGCCGTCGTCGCCTCCTTGTCGCCGGTGCTCCTCCGTGCGCCGTGGGACTTCGCTGCTCCGTGGAGATCTTCCGGGATGGGGTCCTCCTCTGGTATCTCCCTCCCCTTGTTCTTCTTTTTCCTCCTTTGGATCCGTTTTAGTCTAGGTTTCCTCCTCTACTAGTCTAGGCCAGTCATTCCCGTGTGGTAGACTAGGGGCGGATGGGCATTACTGTGGCAGTTCTCCCTGCCGCAGTCACTCCCGGATTTCGATCTGGAAGTGGTTGCCGCTGGGCGAACCCCGTGGCCACGGGCCTTGTACCGTGCGCACGGGGCCCCCGTGTCCACGGGCCTTGTACCGTGCGCACGGGACCCCGTGTCCACGGTGGTCAGACCCCCGTGTGCACGGGGTACACAGTGGTGCCAGTCCTCCTTCTTGTCTGTCTTCCATTCCTCGCTAGCTTCTCGAGCACTTGTACTTATGTGTGTCTCTCGTGTTTGTTGTGCTTTGTTGCTGTTGTGTTTCAGACTCTGCTGACAAGAGGTCCGAGCTCCGTCGCAAGCGCACCAAGGCAGGTTCCAGGGAATTCTCTTTGGCTCCTCGTCAGCCGTCCGAAGGAAGTGGTCAGGGCTCTGAGATGGGCCGTGTTCGCTGTACCGCCTCCAAGTAGCCAGTGATTGAAGCCTCCGAGGATTCAGAAGAGGAGTATGATTCGCAGGAAGATGCTCCCTATGAGAACCCCGCAGATGCAGAGATAGAAGATGAGGATGATTCTGCTGATGATGTTGATGAGGAGGAAGGAGAGGAATATGTGCTCCCAGGGGGTCGGAATGTCAAGAATCTACCTCTCTCTAAGTGGACCAAACCAGAGCTTTGGGCTTGCAGGCAGGATTTCCCCTATGTGCCAAACACTGATGCAGGGGTTGACCCAAGATTCAAGAATAATTTTCAACACCGGGTGTTCTCTGAGCTGATCATGACCAAGAAAAACAAGTTTGCCCCCCACAAGCAAATCAATGTGGAGGCTCTTCGGGACAATGATCATACCTATCCCGGTGTGTATAGTGCTCTTGGGAGGCTTGGCTTGATCCCGTTCGTCGCCTTCCACCATCCGTTCAGTGAAGATCTTGTGATGCAGTTCTTTGCCACCGTATACTTCCACAGTGATGAGGCTCGCACTATGACTTGGATGTCTGGCACATATGAGTGTGAGGCCTCCATGGCCAAGTTCTCTGACATCATTCCGTATCGGTTCTTTGCTGAGGAGCATCCTGAGTATGGCCGTGTTCGTGAGACAGGTAGAGACAAGGATGAGATTGCTTTTGCTTACAAGCCAGACAAGGCCTTCACCACCGGTTCTATCAAACATTTGAAGCCAACCTATGATACTATGCGTCACATTCTTAGGTACACGCTTAATCCTAAGACCGGGGACTCTCACAATCTGAGGAGCTCCATGTTGGATATCTTTGTCTACCTTCATAACAAGAAGAAAGTGGATGTTCTGGACTTCATGTTCTTTGAGATCAGGAAGTGTGTTCAGGAGAACAAGTCATGCATCTATGCTCCGTTCATCCAAGCTTTGATTGAGTCCGTCTGTCCCGCCAGGTACATTGCCAAGTACCGCACCTCCTTTCCGAAGCGTGATTCCAACTGGCTTCCGGCTGCTCCTCCACCATATGTGCCTCCCAAGAAGGGGCGCAACCCCAGGCCTGAGGATCGTGCTACCTACACTGAGGGATGTTCATCCTATGTGCGGATTCCGCGTAGCAAAGGGAAGCAAGTTGCTACTGATGCCAGTTTCACCAGAGAGGAGAAGAAGTCTCTTCTGAAGACCGTGAGCAACATGTTCAAAATGTGTCAGTCCATTCAGCGCCGTCAGGTCAAGGAGATCAACAAGGGCAAGCTGGTGAGGCGTCAGGAGAAGGCTGAGCGTGCTGCAGCTGGTGAGGAGGTTGGTCCAGGGTCCGAGGACATCGACAGTGTGGCCACAGCTCGTTCTTTTCCCTTGGGGGGATGGCACTTTGATGATGATGATGATGCTTCGAGCGCACCTCCTCTTGTCTAGAGTCTCGTTAGCATCGCCTTTTCCCTTTTTGTTGTCTTGATGACAAAGGGGGAGAAGTGTTCTATTAGGGGCGTTTGCAGTTGGTTTCAGTTGGGTGAGATCTCCAGGCCTCGTTTCTCGTTTGTTTTGGTTGTGTTTATTTGGCTTGAGATACTCTTATTTACTTCTTTCGTGGTGTGGTCGTGAGCTAACTAGTCTATGTGAGAGACTATCTACTTTATGGAATTTATCTATGCTTATGTTGATATATCTTGTGGAGTATGATCAAGCTTCTATATGTTAGTCTCACGTTTTCTGCTCACCACACTTGCATGTGATCTAGGCACCGTGTTGGGTTTTATTATGTTGATCACATGCCTTGACAATGTGGATCTAGGGGGAGCCTCATATGTGTGTGTGCTTGATGCATAATCAAGCATTTTTTTTCTTGCACATATATAGGGGGAGCTCCTTTGATCAACTATTGTCGCATGGCTGTTTACTTAAATTGTATCCTATATGCCATGTCCTAACCATGTTGTCATCAATGCACCAAAAAGGGGGAGATTGAAAGTGCAAGTATCACTTAGATTATATTTTGGTGTGATGACAATGTGGTTAGTGGAACTAATGTTGGTTGCTAAAGTTTATCTCAGGACATTGGTTCCAAGGTGTCCATTGATGGAGGTGTGCGACCCCCCAGTCCAAAAAGATCAAAGGCGTGGTTATCGGCGACTCGAAGGTTTTTCGTTTTGGTTCGATTTGAGTCGTAGGTAAAACCGCACTATCAAGAGGGGTCTTCGTGGAATTAGTGTCGTGTGGGAATGCCTCCAAGACAGATACACCAGCCCTCCTACACCTCCTCAGATATTTCACTTGTTGTGTGCTTTGCCGTGGTGTCCTGTGATGTTTTCATCAGAAATCTTCTGGACACCCCGTGTGCACGGGGTCTCTGAGCCCCGTGCGCACGGGGTAGTCAGAATATTTCTGGACACCCCATGCGCACGGGGCTGACTTGGCCCGTGCGCACGGGGTACCTCGAAACTCACTGGACACCCCCTGCGCACGGGGCTGACTTGGCCCGTGCGCACGGGGTCCAACGGGCAGAAATCCTCTCCCGGCCAAGAACACTATAAAAGCCCCCTTCTTCCTCCTCCATCCCTTAACCCTAATGTCTTGTTGAGCTCCTCCATTGCTACACCCCATTTTGCTCACTACTCTCAATCCCTCCACCCAATCTTGTTGAAACTTTGGGGATTGGGAGAGCAAGACCCGATCTACACTTTGACCAAACCAAATCGCATTCCCCGCAACATTCATCCACCATGACTTGTTACTCTTGGAGCTTGGGCTCCTAGGCGGTTAGAGGTTCCTCCGGAAGCTTCCTTGCTTGTGGTGTGCTCCGGAGAAGTTTGTAAAGGTGTGGTGGTCGCCTTCAAGACCAACCCCGAGTGATTCGAGGCTCATCCGTTGGGGGTGACTCGAAGGAGATTACGGTGAGCCTTCGGTGGCGTTCCGCAAGCTTTGGCTCCGGCACCGCTCCAAACGGAGAGTAGCTCTTCCCCAAGGAAGAGTGAACTTCGGGATAAAATCCGCGTCCTCGTCTCATTTGTGGTTAATCCTTTCCCGCACTTTACTTAGCCTTGTATGCTTGTTGGCTTGCTAATTAGTTTGTTGCCTAGCATACTTAGCTTAGAACTTGCTTTTCATATAGGTTGTGTTCACCTAGTTGCATATCTAGTGAACCCTTTTTATCCGCTAAGCCTTAAAATTGACAAGAAAGGGTAAAATTTGTAGTCTCCTATTCACCCCCCCCCCTCTAGTCGACCGTATCGATCCTTTCAAATGTGAACTGCCATTGTGTGACAAGAAAACGACTATTTGACCTTGTAGCTTACTACTCCCTCCGTCCTATAATGTAAGACGTTTTTTGACACCAAAAAACGTCTTACATTATGGGACGGAGGGAGTAGTTAACTTTATAGCACTGGGTTTAGAAACTTCAAACTGAGCTTTAGCAAATAATACGATACATCAGATCAACATCATTTTCGTCAGAGTCGTGAGATGTAACATCACAAAACTTCAGCATCTCCTAAACCACATGAAGATGAACTATTGTGCTCCTTGCCCCATCTCTTTCCATGGATACAATACTATCCTTTTCCCTCCTATAAGCCTTGAGTGTAGCCAGCTTGTCATCTGCGGGTTGATGCGCTTTTAGTGATTCCTTCTCCTCTTAATGATATCTGGGGAAAAATTGATTGACATGTCGATCAGATGAGGAGAAACTAGGTCGATGATTGTATGTCAATGCATTCATCTCTAGGCCAGTCTCCGTCGCTCCTTTTGAGGTGTCTGGCTCGGGCATGTCTCCGAGTCCACCGAATTGGGAGGTGAGACCCATTGTTGCGCGAAGCTCATTGATGTGTTTGCACAGATCCATTTCGACGTCATCCGGAGTGTGCATGTTAGTTGAGATGAATTCCAGCAAAATCATCACACGGTCTATCTTTTGAATTTTCCTTAACCACTAGTTTCATCTCTTTGCTCCACATAACTCTTATGTTGTAATTTTTTTTATTTCAATGCTTGTAGACAAAGTATGAAGGTGTTATGACCGGCATATTAGGGGTTTAGCCCAGTGGGTTGTGGCCCAAGTTATCTTATCATTATTAGGGGCTTAGCCCAATTATCTTATCGTTATTAGGATCGTTTGCTTAGGAGTTAAGTAAACCTCTCTATATAAGGAGAGGAGATGTATCAATCTAATCAGGCAAGAAGCAGTCATTATTTGCTCGCCTTCCCTTAGGGAGCCGGGAGACCTAAACCCTAGCCGCCTCCTGCCTTCGCCGCCGCTGCTCTCGTCGCAAGGACGGCGCCACGCCGCCGGCCGCCGCGCACCAGCCCTCGCCCTCCTCCCTCCTTCCCCTACAGACTACGCCCGAGACCAGGTAGAACCCTAGCTCCTACCAATTTGGTATCCAGAGACTCGGGTTCGATCATGTCTTCATCAACACCCACGCCGCCCCTGCCCATCATCACCACCGCCCCGATGACCACCGCCGGGGCCCCACGCTGCCGGTCACCACTGCAGGTTCCCCAACGCCGCCGGCCCCGGTCACCTCCGCTGCGCCGACACCCGCCGTTTTCACGCTGGAAGAAGTCACCAGCATCTTGCGGGATCTCGTGATGGCCGTCCAGGGCATCCATCTATACCTGGGCGGACCGCACGCACCTCCGCCGACTGCGACTACCGCCGCCTACGGCCACCCCGCGCTGCCGTGGCCGTCTCAGGGCGTGCCTGCAACTGGCGGGCCACCGCTATTGCCGTTCCAGGCGGTGCACCCCAGCGGGCCGCCTCCGCCGCTGCACCTGCAGCCGCCCCAGCCGCGGCCCCCCTCTGGCCGCAGTGGCCATCGACTGCCACCGCGGCTACCGCCGCGCCCGCCCACTCTCCACAGCAGCCGCTGCAGCTCCAGGCGCCACCTCTGCTCAGCTCTGAACTGCCGTCATCCGCACCGGCTGGCCTGCCGATACGCCAAGTCCGGTTTCTGCCCTCCCCGTCGCCACTACCAGCTTGGGCGGCCGGGTCTTCGCCACCACCGGTCTACACCACGGCTCCGGAACAGCTGACTCCGTCCCTGCAGTTCGGCGGGCCATCCGGCTCCGCGAGCCCTTACCCGGGGTACTCCGACCAGGCGTCGCCCGCCTCGCTGCTCCGCACCTCCGAGCCAGTCAGACACGGCGCTCCGACCCAGACACCGCTGCGGTTCGCCAAAATTGACTTCGCCACTTATGACGGCACGGAGGACCCCCTCAACTGGCTCAACCAGTGCGACCAGTTCTTTCGCGGGCAGCACACCCTCGCCTCGGAGCGTACCTGGCTCGCCTCTTACCACCTCCGCCGCGCGGCACAGACCTGGTACTACGCCCTCGAGCAGGACGAGGGCAGCATGCCCCCTTGGGAGCGCTTCCGCGAGCTCTGCTTCCTTCGTTTTGGGCCCGCGACCCGCAGGAGCCGCCTAGCAGAGCTAGGCCGCCTTCCCTTCACCTCCACGGTTCAAGACTTCGCCGACCGTTTCCAGGCCTTGGCATGCCACGCGTCGGGCGTGACGGCGCAGCAGCGGGCCGACCTCTTTGTCGGTGGACTTCCGGATCACATCCGCGTGGACGTGGAGCTTCGGGAACCCAGGATCTCCAGACGGCCATGTACTACGCCCGCGCGTTCGAGCGCCGCGCAATGGCCATCCAGCAGGAATCACCGTCCCGGGCCGCTGGGTCGCTACCCTGGCCGGATCCCGCGTAGGGTCGGCCTGCGCAGGCTTCCGCGGCACCCCTCGCCGCGACCGCGGCGCGCCCGTTCCGCCTGCTCACCTCCGCCGAGCTACTCGAGCGTCGCCGCCAAGGGTTGTGCTTCAACTGTGACGAGCCCTACACGCCCGGCCACGCCTGCCCGCGACTCTTCTACCTGGAGGTTGCAGACTACATTTCGGAGGACGCCGTCGCCGCCGACCTGGCCGCCCCAGCTACCGCGAAGGTGTTTGACACTGGTTGATCACCTCGAGGAGTTCAGCAAGCGCTTCCCCACCTTACAGCTCGAGGACGCGTTGTTTGTGCAGGCGGGGAGAAGTGTTATGACCGGCATATTAGGGGTTTAGCCCAGTGGGTTGTGGCCCAAGTTATCTTATCATTATTAGGGGCTTAGCCCAATTATCTTATCGTTATTAGGATCGTTTTCTTAGGAGTCAAGTAAACCTCTCTATATTAGGAGAGGAGATGTATCAATCTAATTAGGCAAGAAGCAATCATTATTTGCTCGGCTTCCCTTAGGGAGTCGGGAGACCTAAACCCTAGCCGCCTCCTGCCTTCGTCGCCGCTGCTCTCGTCGCAAGGACGGCGCCACGCCGCCAGCCGACGCACCAGCCCTCGCCCTCCTCCCTCCTTCCCCTACAGACTACGCCCGAGACCGGGTAGAACCCTAGCTCCTACCAGAAAGTGAGTTGTGCATAAAGCAAGTTCACCATGTGAACAAGAGGTGAAATTAATCATCGGCGCACATGTAACTAAATAGACAAACTTGCATCTTGAGAGCGGAGATATGCAACCCAAATAACACTATTTGTTTCTACTCAGCCAGGCTTGGGGGGGGTGGGCAAACTCGGTACAAAATAGGTTTATCTACTCAGCCAGGGTTTGCTCCGCTATAGATGCAAGAAGGCCAAAATTCATGTAGGTAACCAAACATTTCCAAAGAGATTGCTCGAAACAATCGGGAATTTGAATTGAACAAGCGAGGATGCATGTTCTACTGTTACAAGCGTCCCTATTTAACGAAGAGTCATGACCCAGTCGTAGGTAGCGCATTGGTTGGACGGCTTGCAAGTCCTCCTTGCGGGGCTATCGTCGGCGGCAACTCTTGGTTGGATGTGGTCGATGTTGTCCTGGCCCATGTCCAACTCATCGCAAGGTGTGGTGCTAGACTAGTATTATGCATACACTATTGCAGGAATGACCAACATTGGTGGGCGCTAAATCTCCTTCTGTGGTGGGCGAGGCTCTCAGGGGCGCCTGCCACTGCTAACATGTTTGTCGCTTTTGTGGCAGCATTTTAATCATGAGGTTGCATCATTTTGCACTAGATCATGACATTGCCTTACATATATAAAATGTTGTCTCAACATTCAAACGTTCATCCAGATGCATACAACACATTACAATGTCGACACAATAATTAAGAGTAATAGTGAGGAAACATAGTAAGAAGTGTAGGGCAACAAACATGTCTCATTACATAATTAACAGTTTTACAAGTTGTTTTAAAGGAGTTTTATCTACCGACCGACTCGGGATGTCTACAGTCGACGAGAACAAGTCATCACGTCCTTCAAATGTAGTCAGGTTTGTCGTATAGGGGGGTTTGGGGAACGCTATGCTCTTAGCTGTAGGTCTCACAGGTCACACATACATATACATGACAAGAACGAATAATAATTGCACTTTTTAAGCTCGTAAATCTCATAAACCAGCCAGCCATCCGCTCAGGTGTATAGGAGGGCACCCGACTGTAGATGCTCTTAGCTGTAAGTCTCACCGGTCACACATACATATACTCTAAACGAAGAAGTAGTGACTAAACACTCTTATATTTTTTTACGGATGGAGTACATGAATATTTGCACTTGATTTAAGCAGGATCATTCTCAATTCAGAAGTACGATCATGAAAGAAGCACCTATCACTACACAAGTACAAAGATAGCAACCCAAATGCACTCACAACACACTAACCATTACTGTGATAAGTACCAACATTGGATTACTACATAGTAGTAAGTAGTATCTGTGAGCAGTACACAAGTACCTAGTGACATAGATACACCCTCAGCACACTAATCATTACTGAGATAAGTACAAAGATTAAATTACTACATAAGTAGTATCTGCCATCAATACAAAGTACCCAGATAGTGACATATATAAGTACAAGATTATATCACTAGTAAGGGTATAAGTTGGTACGCGGTTCTGCCCCCAGCTCCTCGTCAGATTTCACTGTAACATTGACGACCTCTCTCGTGCACGACACTCTTATGGGGAATGAGATGCTCCTATTGATGCCCAAAGCCCCACTGCCTCTGGCTATCAACAGGAAATTGCCGTTTGAGCACTTGGCCAGCCAAACTTGTCGGCCACAAGGATCGACTGCTCCATAACCAACAACAGCAATTAAATGTGCAATTTTCCTGTCATAAATTTCAGACAGGGAGAAGTTGGGCCCTTCCAAGACACGCATGCCATACTAACATATGATAATTCAGGCATGTGAGAAAAGAAAATGTACAAACGTGGAATTCTAATCTTTCAGAGAGGAAAATACCTCTACATCTGCATAGAACTCGACATCTGCCCCGATTGTTGCACAGACAGGCTACTGAGCCACCTGCCACTTCAGAACATGTTCTGAAATGCTTGTGTAGTTCGCAGCGTCATCTATCATCAAGCCAGGCGCCTAAATAAAATAACAGAATTCAGGTTAGATCTAGTTGAACAAAAATAAAATCAGAATTGGAATTCAGAGTATTATAGGATTTGGCGTACAGTCAATTTCTTGGGAACACACTGCTTTCCTATGTATGGGTAGTGCTCTGAAAACACAATCCCTCCATTCCTTTTGATGTAGAGCAGGGCCTCATATGCTGTACCACCTTCACATCCACGATTCCGTAGATGGCTGCCATCTATGCTGTTCCGAGAGTTTGAATAGTTGTCCTGTTTCAATGAAGTGGAGGCCTTCCAGTGAAGCAGCAGCTGAAAAGCTGAAACAACTACCTAAGACATTTTCAAAGCATGTCGATTAGAACACTTAAATTAGAATCAGAACTGCAGTGCTAGTGGAATGAATAAAATCATGGTAAACTTGATAGTACAAGGCTGATTGCAGAATGAACAGCCATATGATCATTTTAGAAAATATTAAGAGAAAGTCAAACTTTCTTATAGATGCAATCTGCAATGTAACAGAACCCAACCGGATAACATAACTCTGCAATGTAATAAAACCCAACTAGATAACATATATTCAATTAAATGTAATAAACCCCAATCAGACTGCATACATCATGCACAAAGGATTGTTGAGCTTGCAATTACAAACAGATTTATCTATACAGCAGTTCAGCTTG